>NC_142934.1:66361488-66463988 GCF_046866305.1 Octopus bimaculoides | reverse complement strand
TCTACCTACACCTTTTCTACAGATCAAGCAGGACCATCTACCTGAAGGGATTTGTGGTTTGTCTACCTTCCTACTTATTAAGACTTTGGTTTTGCTAGATTGACTCTAAGGACCTTTGATGCTAGACCTTGCTTCCACTACTTAAACTTCTCCTCTAGTTCTGATAGTGACTCAGCTATTAGAGCAAGGTCATCAGCATAGAGAAACTCCCAGGGGCATCCTGTCTTGAATTCCTCTGTTATTGCCTGGTGGACTATGATGAATAAAAGAGGGCTAAGGACTGATCCTCGGTGGACCCCTACCCCTACCTGGAATTCTTCACTGTACTCGTTGCCAACCCCCACCTTAATGACAGCATCCTTGTACATGGCTTGTACAGCTCAAACTAACCATTCATCTATCCCTAGTTTCCACATTGACCACCAGGTAAGGGATCAGGGGACCCTGTCAAAGGCTTTCTCCATGTCAACGAAAGCTAGGTACAGAGGTTTATTTTTGCTACATATTTCTCCGGAAGTTGTTTTACCAGAAATATAGCATCAGTGGTGCTTTTCCCTGGCTATATATATATATATATATATATATTACCGAGATGTACTTGCATAGCAAGTGACCTGATCTGAGATCGTGTGCTGGAACGAAAACAATTGCAGCTTGGAAGATGTTTATAAGCCATTTAAAATAACACACAAAAGCCGTTAGATTCACTTCAACATTTATATTTAATTTGTCAAAATATTTTCGTCGCTATGAGCCTTCTATAGTAGCTTTCTCTCCATAACTCACAAAACCTTTTGGGTTTGTTCATAAAAATATCATATATATATTTGACCGTTGACTGAACACTATTCAATTTTTTTTCTCCGTGTTTTTCTCCTTGTCTCCGTATTCTTTCTGTTGAAGAGCGTAGCTCGAAACGTCAAAGACTTTCCGTATTCCCGAGCGTCATACTAATATATACTTTTGTTATTTACACCACCTGTCCTCGTCTGTTGTTATTTTTTGTATATTCTCCCATATATATATATATATATATATATATACACACACATACATACATACTATATAGTGATACATAGATATACATACTATATAGGTGCAGGAGTGGCTGTGTGATAAGAAGCTTGCTTCCCAACCACATGGTTCCAGGTTCAGTCCCAGTGTGTGGTACTTTGGGCAAGTGTCTTCTAGTATAGCTTCAGGTTGACCAAAGCCTTATAAGTGGATATAGTAGACAAAAACTGAAAGAAGCCCATTGTATATTTTATATGTGTGTGTGTGTGTGTGTGTGTGTGTGTATTTGTGTGTCTGTGTTTATTCCCACCACTATCACTTGACAACCGATGTCGGCGTGTTTACGTCACCGTAACATAGTGGTTCGGCAAAAGAGAATGATAGAATATGCACTGGGCTTACAAAGAATAAGTCCTGGGGTTGATTTGTTTGACTAAAGGTGGTGCTCCAGCATGGTTACAGTTAAATGACTGAAACAAGTAAAAGAAAACATACATCTATCTATATATGTATGCACATACACACACATACACAGAACAGTTTGTATTAGATAAGCTAAGATAAAATAATCGGTAGTAGTTAAGCTAGTTTTTAAACTTTCCATTGTGCAACTTTAAATAGTTGTGCATACATCTTGTTCTCTCTTCATATACAGAAGAATAAAAAGGAATTGTCTTGACATGTTTCATAGTTTGCTGAAAGTTAACCACAAAACAAATCATCCTCATTTCTCTGCCTATGAAGAGAACCTATGGTAACTCATTATTTAAACCTCCCACCAGTGGTGGGCACAGTTCCGCTAATCTGCTAACAGCTAATTAGTGAAGCTAACTTTTCATTTAGTGGATTAGCATTTTCACTAACTTTGAAACCATTAGCTGAATAGTTAGCTTTCGCTAAAATTGGGTCTGCAAACAAAATTCATACGTTTGTTTTTGTCTGTTGTGATTGTGTCTCAAAGAGTCCATCAGGTAAGCTATTGGCTGACTATGTGCATACGTGACAAGATGTGATAGATCGATGCAGCAGCAGCTAGCTGAGCAGTATTGTGTAACTCTGCAGTTTTGAGTTGTGTTCACTTACAATGTTCACTTACAATGTTTACAGACAGTCTTACAGTGTCAGCAACAGCAGTTTATGATACTGGCTTATCGTTATGGAAGGCGAAGACGTTTTTGCTCGACTTAAGGATCAAGAGCCTGTAGAGGAGTCTGCATCAGTTGTGGGTGAGACAGAAGTTGCTCAAGTTGAGAGCTAGAAGTCTCAGAACTTGTGGCCCCATATGGGGGGCAACTTTGTCCTTACATAAAGGGATAAGAGGAACGCCAAAATCCTGTACTTCCGGTGTGTCATATGCCAGCCCAAGGAGACCACCATCAAGAGACAAGTGGCGAGCCTCTACAACTTGTTACATGTCAAGAGGAAACACCCAGTGCATGCCATCTAGTTTGAGGAGAAGATCAAGGGAAACACAGACATTCTTCTGGTAGCAGTGCCAGTAGCCAGTAGTTGCAGCCATGTGCAAAGAAAGCAAGCCAGCCCAGCATTATCAAGGCATTTGCCCAAACTGTTGGCAATGGCATCCGTTAGTCTATGGCGAACAAAAGGATTGTAGACCTGTTTGTCAACAACATGCTACCACAGCATGTAGTGGAGTCCTCCACCTTGGTTGGCCTGATCAAAACGCTGAATCCCAGCAAGACGTCGATGTCCCGCCACACTCTAGGCAGGATAATCTTGGCCAGCCATAAACAGCTGGAGAGTATCTTACAAGGTATTTATAAATTAAAATTATACAAGATTATTAAATAATTATTACAGTGTACTTCATATTTTCTAAATTTAATTTAATTATTTATTAAATAATTATTTTCTCAATTAGTGTAACAAAATGTATAATAGCTAAGTGAAATAAATGTCATAATATATATATATATATATATATATATATTCCACTCATGATTAAGTCTGCACAGCCAAAACAGATATCTTTAATGAAATAACAAATCACCACTGCCTATCACCAATTAGAACTCTGTCTTAATGGCTCAACTAATTTGCACATCAAGTATTTTTCAGTGGCATAAATAACTGATAACTATTTATGCACAACACATCATGTATTAGATAATTATAAGCAGTTAAACAATGGTTTTTAAGCTTCCTACTAAGGAACTTTAATAGCATAGGGTCAAAAAGGCCCTATAGTTTTTCCAAGGTCATAACAACCTCTCTAATTTTGGTTCTATAATAAAATGTGCACAGTACACTCTACGGAGTGATTGGTATCAGGAAGAGCATGCAGCCATAGGAACGATGGTCCCCTAACCTATTTGTGAGAGCAGTAATTCTGGATAAGATCTGACCCAGACTGTGATGATGCATCAAACCCATACCAACAGGGAAAGCAGATGTAAAATGATGATGAGGGAGAGATCTGCAATAATATGCTGTACTGTAAACAGATATTTCCAAACTATGATTGTGTAAGAATGATGATAGTAGGTGTGGAAGTTCCTGTTGAAGTCCAGAAAAACATATAAGTACCTCTAAGAGTTCACTTATCTAGTGATGCTATTAGTTGTATAGTAAACAATAGAAAAGTACAACAACAGCACAACATAATGAGAGTGAGGCCACCTGATTCTTACAATAAATACATCTAAAACAAAGTTTTTCCATTAACCTCAAAAATACTGCCGTTGACCCCCAATTTACTGTTTTACTTATGTGGATTCACCCATCCTCAAATTCTATATGGACCTCCCCCCACCAGGGGTCAAGTCGACCCCGACTGAGAACCATTGTATTAAATAAAGACATTTTTTAAATCTCAAAGGTTTTAATCAGTTCAGTAGACTTTTAGTGCTGTTGAGAACTCATGGGGTATATTCCTTGGGATTCATTCCACAAATTTTCTTAAATAAATACCAAAAATTTTGGGTAATTTTTCAGATTAACACCTGCACGATCTTCAGTAGGGTGTTAGGGTTAGGGTTTGGGAATTCCGTCCCTAACCGTAACCCTAACCCTAAACACTAACCCTGACCTTAAAACGCTAACCCTAACACCCTAGTCAAGATCGTGCGAGTGTTAATCTGAAAAATTACCAAATTTTGTGACAGAGCCAATGTAATAATTTCTTAAAAGAATTAACAGTTCAAGGATAACTGTGAACAGTCAAATTAACAAAAAATATCTCTTTAATAATGAGATATGTAATTAACTCAAAGTGATAGAGATGATGTTTATGATGGTTGAGTCACTGGTATGGATGATGTGGTGAAGCAGGATTAGCTGCATGGCTTCGATGACGCCTGACTGTTGTTGATCATAGTTATTATTGAACAACGCTCCGGTCCAAAGGAATAAGGTCACGACAGCAAACCGTATTATATAAATAACACCACCTTCACCAACACAATTGGTGCAACTATCACTTCCACCACCACCACTATCGAGCGTCTGAAAACCATAACAATCCAATAAATACATGATTCGCTCACAACTAACGAAAACAATTATCACACCCATCACCACCATTACTACCATCAATAATAATGATATCTCGTCGAAGTAGCTGAGTTTTGCTAAAAATAACAGCTAAATTTCCATCAATTCAGCAAATTACAATCTTAAAAAAAAAACAAGATGATCATGGCTGGACAGTTTTCAGAAAAAGTTTTCTGGATCTGGAGTGACCTGAGACTAAACAACAACGACAATAGATAAACCAACAGCAACAACAGCTGTAGTACTTTGAGTACATACACAGACAGATGGAGTGCATGAAACGTATCAGGTTTCAATCTGTGGATCCAAGTTCACATAACACACCCTTCTGCCTTTTCATTCATGAAAGAAATGCGAAACTAGTAGGAATTGTAAGTAACAAATCTATATGTGGTGTGAGTGTGCGTCCGATGTCAACAGGATCTGTCCCACCGCCTACCTCCCCGAGGATACTATTTTAAAGACTTATGCAAAACTTTGCAAAGATAGTTTGAGTTTACGCATACACACATTCGAAATTCTGGATCTAAACCTGGATGGGGTTGGTTATTGGAAAATCAAAATGAGACCTTTTTAATGTAGTTAGAGGTTGAGAGAAAGGGGGGGAGAAAGAGAGAGATCGGAACAAATTAAAAGAGATGTGTGGAGAAATAAGACAGTGAGAGTAAGAAGGTATACATAGTTAAAACAAGAGAGAAATACAAAATGACACACACAAACATATATATCGGAGGGAGAGAAAGAAGCAGACATACTTGTTATATACACAAAGAGAGAGAGAAACCAAAAGACTCGGAAAAGTGCATATTAGTGCATGTGGCAAAACGAAGTTGATATACAGATCCAGACTTCTTAGCAGTAGATAAGCTAAGGGAATTGCTCAGTTTACAATAAGTATTCATATGAGAGAACGTTCAATTTTTTTCTGCTCTCCAAATTACAAATCAAAGAAGCAATTTCAATGAGGGATCGAAACCTAAAAGAATCTAAAGGGAGACGCAATCAAAACCGACACAAACAACAATAAACGTTTGTTTTTAAATAATTTTTTTTTTATAAAAGTGGAGCAGACGATATCAAGAGTTCCACCTTCATCACGTTTGTTCAAGCGGTGATGACAAATAGGGAAACAGAGAGGTGGGCAAGCAAGGTACGAACTCTCGTACCTGGTGGCGGGTTAAAACATTTAATTAGATAATTACTTTTAATAGTCAGGAGACGAATTTTGAAAGAAAACCAATGAAGGACAGAGACGATTATACCGAGCCCCAGAACATAAACAATACTTAATTCATGTGTGACCCAGGTGGGCAATGAAAAATATGCAAAGCAATGAGATGGTACTGAAACCACAACTGGAGGACAAGTCTAGTTATTTTGTTAAAGTATTTAGTTGAGCGTTTTAACGCCTATGTCAGATGCACTTTTTCGTTGTTTATGAAATAATGGTTGTCGGAGTATTAACTGTTGTCTATAATTATTACACTTCATTTTCATCTCCAAATGAAAAGTAAGAGAAGGGCTCTTCGCCCTAACATCACCGAAAAGCGAACATACGAAGTTTCTCCTCTATTCACACCTCTTTAGCATTACATTTCTCTCCATCTCTCAATCACAAAGGAATCATTTACTTACCCGACAGTTTCAGCGTGATCGAAAACAGCAGAGCAACAAGAGGTGGTATATCACTGGAGCCTAACATATTTCTCTATTAAACTAACAAACCCCTCAACGTTGCCAATATATTCGTTCTGTCTATTCGTGTTTTTCTGCCATTGGCCAACATATACTTCCGGGTCATTTGTCACGATGGTTGACGAAAAAATACGAAAGTAACCGATTGCAGAGTAAGACACACAGTTGTTTACGTCCCTTTGCATTCTGAGTTCGTCTTTCTCCTGTGACAACTTTGTTTTCCAGACTTCCCGGAGTTAGTGACATTAGTAATGGGGAATTTAATCACCTATATTCATCCATAAAAAATCGCGACCTTGCACTTACATTTGATTTCATCAATATTACGAATGATAATTTTAAACACTTGTACGATACATTTAGGTATATGTATATATATATATATATATATTATTATTATTATTATAAAAGTAAGCTTAACTTCTATTTAAAAAATGCAGCAAAAATATCACAAAATGGTGCCTTATTATTTAGCACACAACAAAAAATTTAGAAAAATAAAAAAGAAATGAGCGGAAATTTTACCGGTGGGTGTCTTAAATTATAAGGCACCAAAAGAGAATGACTCTCCAGACAATAGAATATGCTTCAAATCACGAACTCACATAAAGAATCTTGTAAACCAAATCCAAAAACGAAATATATATATATATATATATATATATATATATATATATATGTATATATATGTATATGTATATATATGTATATATATATATATGTATATATATATATATATATATATATGTATATATATATATATATATATATATATATATATATATATATATATATATATATATATATATATATTGATATGTTACATATACACAAAAGTTTAAATTAGAAAAATAAGAAGTAGAGAAGTTTTAGAGAAGCTCATTTAGCGACTTAGGTTTATTTTTGTGCGATCTTAACACAAGAAATAACCCTAACCGGGTATCAAATCCGGGTTTTGAACTCGGAATTCCGGAAGTTTATTCTGCTTATGCGTCCGCCGCACTCGCCAATTTTCGTTATTAAAGATATTTCCTTTTTATTTGGAGACATTGATTCTTTTCTACATCGGTGTTAATATGTGTTTCGTAATAAAACTAACTACATTTCATTTTAAATTAACAAAAATATTGTAATTTACAAAACAGGAAGCAGCTATATAATGTCGTACACATTGTTTATCGTTAACGTGGTAACGGCGTCGTTAATGTAACAATGACAGTTTGTTTATTAGCAGTTCCACACAGATATACCATGACGACTCAAAACACACTTAAAAAGGTAACCAAACGATAGATTCCATTCATTTCTTCAATTCACTTTGAATTCTTTCCTCTCTATCCTTTCGCCACCCTCGATATTTTCCTCTCCAAGATATAGTCTGCTGACAATGTCTGTGGAAATGGCGAAGAATTATTTTGGTAAAGTGTTTTGGGGAGGAGAGGGGCAGTAACTTTTTGAAACTGTTGCCAAACAGTTTCAATATTCTTATTCTTGAAGGAGATTCTATTGACTGCATTAACGTACAATATTTAATTCATTAATTCATTTTTTTAGCAAAATTTTTATATTTTACGTTTTGACATTTTTTCGAATATTGTAGCATAAAATATTCGCGCTCAATTTGGAACTAAGTTCCAAAATTCTTTGACGGTGATTTCAATTCGAATTACGACTTTATTCATTCATTTGCTTAATTATTTTGAATTATTATTTTATTTCTTTTTATAATTATTGTTAAATCTTCTTTAGGCGATTCTTCACAATACTTTTGCTGTTTGGTACGCACCACACGGTACAAACTCAAAAACATCCACACCTTCACACCCACATATATAACTGCATGTGCAGAGATAACGTTGTTATTTTTGTCAAATAAAAATTAATTGTAAGTTGTTAGAAGAGCAGTTCTGACTGGAAACTGAAACCTTATTCCTGCACCTTGCCACTGAAAAATTTGCACCACACTGACCCCTTACCATCCCCATTAAACAGGATTTTACAATGCCTTTGATCAGAAGCCAACTCAATCAGGTCTGATATGGGACTAAACAACTAGAACAGATTAGAGATTAAAAACAGCAATATTTTCAGTTCCATTGTCTTCCAGAATATTTCTTTAAAAGAAAGATAAGAAATAATTTGGTTAGTGATATATAATAATATAATGTAAAATTGAATTTTTAAGGATTATGTTTTAGGAAACATAAAATAAAGAAAATTGAATTTATATGGAATAACACTTCCTACTAGGCCTGAAATTTTTTTTGTTGGGGGATAGTCGATTACATCGACCCCAATACTCAACTCGTACTTATTTTATTGACCCCAAAAGGATGAAAGGCAAGTCGACCCTGGCAGAATGTGAACTCAGAGTGTAAAGATGGATGAAATGTCACTAAGCATGCCAACAATTCAACCAGCACGTTGCCTTAATGATAATTATGGTTTCCAAATTTGGCACAAGGCCAGCAATTTCGGGGGAATTGGCTAAGTCAATTACATCAACATCAGTACTCAACTGTACTTTTTTTATCAACCCCCAAAAGGGTGAAAGGGACCTTGGCGCATTTGTACTCCAAATGCAAAGACAGGCAAAAAGCTGCTAAGCAGTTTGCCCAGCATGCTAACGATTCTGCCTGCTCATTGTCTGAATAATAATAATAATAATCCTTTCTATACAAAGCCTGAGATTTTGGGGGAGGGGACTAATTGATTACATCGACCCCAGTGTTTAACTGGTACTTAATCTACCCCAAATGATATATATGTATATATATATATATATATATATATATATAATAATATTAGGGACAAAATCCAAAATTACAGGTAAAAAAAGATTAAAATTAAATTGAGCTTTATAGATAAAATACATAGTTTTAGGGAAAAATAACCAAGTTTCAAGAACTCATCGATGAAAATCCACTATCACATATAGAAAAATTAATAATTAAAAGCACAATAAATGAGTATAATATAAAGTAAAGTAAATATCATAAGATAAATATAATAAAAAGATTACACGTGTTTCATAACTCATTTTCAAATAGAAAAGAAATTTAAATCGATTAAAATCAATTGAAATTATCGAAAATAAATTCTATTAGAAAATATAGCTACTCGTCAGATCGTAAGTAGAACAATAATTAGATATATATATCTCAACCAACAATAAGTACCAAATGAATTAATATGAAATACTTATTATATAAAGATAGAAAAATTATTAAAAATATCATAATATCAAAATAATAACCATTCAATAATCATCCCTTCACCCATTATAATAACATGTATATTATATACAAAAAACATCTTACATAAATTATCATTGTTTTAAATTATCATTGTTTTAAATACAATTTGAACGAAGTTTAGGTTTAAAATAATAATGAAGATAAAATTAGTACATATTTAACCGGTGTAATAGTTAAAGCTATACTATTTAAAGCTAAAGACGTTTATTTAATTATAATTAAAAATCAATTGAATAATAGAAAAATACAAGATTATTTATTTCTACAAACGTAATAATAAAAATATGAATGAAAAATTATGAATGAAAAAATTAGGAAAGAAAAAATTATTAAGAATAAAAGATTAAACTTTATATATATATACAAAGTTTTAATTTTTAAAAAAACCTTTAACGATATTATAAACTATAAAGATTAATTATTAATCAAATATTATTAATCAAAGATAATCGAAAATATATCAACACTATTCAAATCGAAGTTCTAATATTATGTTGAAACGAAACTATAACTTCTAAATAATTTAGTGTTAAATAAGTTATCTATTAAAAATAATCTATAAAGAACCAAATGAATAATATAAAAAACAAGAATACATATTATTTTCAAATATATAGGATATGAGGATTAATCAAATCTGAAATCATCAATTGGTGATCTGGCTCTACCTCACTTGCTATAGGGAGCTTGTCTCCTTTGTCAGTCATTAGATAAGTGCTTCCCTATGGCTAAGAGTTGCTCTAACTCTTATTTCTAGCAATGCTGGTGCTGACTAGCACCCTCTGTCGCTTTAGTGACGTCTATACTTGTGCAGTTTGGTTGTAAATTGCAAATAAGCCACCTTAATAATATATATATATATATGATTCTGGAGTTATCAGTTCAGTGGAACATGACCATGTAGAATGGAAAGGAATTCGTTATGGAGTCAACAAAAGGCTCCAAAATGAATTCCCATCTGTGTTATGGATAATGTATGTAAACCACTTGGTTTTGTATTGAGTCTTACTCTGCAGCACCTTAAGCAAACATCTCCCACTATAGACTCAAGCCAAACAAATGCTTGTCACCGGATTGGATAAATGACAATTGAAAGAAACCCTAAGTGTGTATATTTATTTGCATGTGTATTTGTATGTGTGTGTGTATTTACCCTTATTTTGACATCATGTGATGATTGTGAATGAGCATTGTCATACCAGCTACACTGTTTGCCTCCAGTCTGCCATGAAAATGGGTCTGGCTTTGGGGGAAATATTACCTTACTCAAAAATGGGTGAGTGTTCAGAACAAGAAGAGTATCTGCCCATAGAAAATCTTCTTAAATCTTCTTAAACAAATTCTGTCTGATCCATGCAAGCATGGAAAAGCAAACATTAATCAATGATGATATATTTATCCATCTAACTTCCAATAATCAATTCCCATTCACAAGGCATTAGTTGTCTCAAGGTTGCGGTAGAAGCCACTTGACATCTAGTTCCAGAGTGGATTTTTACACTCCATGGTTATATGTAATGTTAAATAGTATTTATAGAATTTTTCTTTTCCTCATTGAAATATAAGAATTTTTTGTTTAATTATTTGAATTTACAATTACTATTATTTGTCTGAGATTTTAAGATCCCAGTCAGGGTTTGTTTTTTTTTTTTGTTCTTGTTTTTTTTTTCTAATGCAAGTGTGTATAACAACTTACTGGCCACATTAGTTGCTATAGTGATAAAACAACAAACTACATATCTACAACATAGCCAGTTACTGCAGAACCAGGCAATTCTTCAGATCTGAGCAGTTGCTGATTCTTTACAAGATACACGTGTAAAAAAAACGCTAGAGACCTGACCTGAAACAGTATTTACTACGCACACAACATTTCTTATGATTACCAAACTACTCTTCTCTGCTTATGAACCTAACTGAGCTATTACTAGCAGTTGTTGGAGATTCTATGCAGGTACATAAACAGCTACAAATAGCAATTAAAGCTCCTTCAAATCACATCCTAATTTCTCGAATGAAAGATATCTTGAATAATTTAGTCTCTGTTTTATAAAAGGATGGGATAGTCCTGGTTGGAATGATTTTGATCACAAGTCTGTTTGATCACAACTAACGACTAAACAACATTCTTTTGTTTAACTGCATTCAAAAGAGAGTCGCCCTATTGGTTGGTCAGCCCACTGCAACTTCTAGCCAAATGACATTCTGCATCCTCTCTCTCACTAATTCACATAAACATTCTTCATCATGTTATGCCTATTACAACTTCTCTACTAAAGCCCACATTAAACATTTCATACTCTATCTCTTTCCCAGAAACTCCTACATTCTCATATTCTCCCTAGAGACATCAACTAACAGAAATTCAGTCAAGCTGCATCAGTCTCACAAGTTTAAGGAACCTGTGAAGACTATGGGCATTAGTTATTTTCCTCAGTTTGCTATGTATGTGTGTGTACCTCCTCATCTAGACATTGCATGGCAGTTGCAAATGTGAGTCAATATTACACAGGTAGTTTAAGGTGGTGAGCAAACAGAATAATTAAGAATGCTGGGCAAAATGCTTAAATGGTATTTTGTTCATCTTTACATTCTGAGGTCGACTTTGTCTTTCATCCTTTCAGGGTTGATGAATTAAGAACCAGTTGAACACTGGGGTTGATGTAAACGATTTACCCTCCTGCAAAATTCCAGGCCGTGTGCTAAAATTTGAAACCGATATTATACAAGCAGTCAGTGCTAGATTAACCATGAAGCAAAATAAGCTTAGGGCATCAAGGGAAAGGGGCACCACAGAAATGGTAAATGATATGTGGCTCAAAAGAAATCACTTTAAACTTGCTTAACCCTTTTGTTACTGTATTTATTTTGAGATGCTCTGTATTTCTTTCAATTACTTTAAAGGGATTTAATAAAATAACTTACAGAATATCAAGTGGACCTTTGGTAATGACTTTGTTGACATCAGAACTGTTCATAGATGGTTCCAAAGCTCTCATTCATGAGATGATAGCCTTGAAAATAAACCAAGGGGTAGGCCAAAATCAGTTATTTGGCATGATGGATTAAATGCTTTGGTTGAACAAAATCCAAGAACAAATGTTCAAAAACTTTCATCAGAACTCCAAACATCTCACACAACTGTTTTTGGACACCTGTAAAAAAATTGATGAAGTCAAGAAAACAGATAGGTTTGTTCCACATCAACTGAACAAGATTCAAGAAAACAGATGCCCCGAAATGTGCTCCTTATTGCTTTCTAAACTGGAAAAAGACCATTTTTGCATCAAATCATTATTTGTGATGAGAAATGGATACGCTTTGACAGCAGCAGAACAACACAGTGATTAGATGGAGGCAAGTCACCTAAACACTACCCATACCCATCATTGCACCCTAAAAAGTTAGTGGCCACTCTATGGTGGTCTGTGAAGGGAGTTATTCATTATTCATTTTTGAAACAAGGAAAAATGGTAACAGCAACATCGTGCTGCCAGGAAATTGATTGTATGCATGAGAATTTGAAAAAGAAGCAACCCAGACTAGTGAGTAGAGATGGCCTAATTTTGCTCCATGACAATACATATCCTCACATTCCTCAAGCTACAGTTTAAAAGTTGCAAAGCCTGAATTATGAGATTTTGCAATATCCTCCCTATTCTCCTGATACCTCTCCTACTACCAATCACTTATTTAAGCATTTTGAGCTTTTCATAAGCAATGACACATTCTTAAATAGAGAAGAGGTAATTGAAGCATTCAGACAGTTTATCACAGCAAAAGATTAATTTATTTTTAAAGATGGAATATATGACATAAAGAAATGTTGCATAAATGTCATAAATTAACATGGATCATACTTTGATTAAATAAATCAGTTTTCTAACAGTTCTGAAACATTTTATTGTTACTTTTCAAATACTACATTTCATGTGAAACAACCTAATACATCATCATCATCAGCATTGTTTAACATTTGTTTTCCATGTTGGCATGGGCTGGACAGCTTGACAAGAGCTGGTCAGCTGCTTGGGCTTCATGTCTGTTTTGGCATGGTTTCTACAGCTGGATGCCCTTCTGAATGTCAACCACTTTACAGAATATAGTGAGTACTTTTACACAGCACCAGCACAGGTGCTTTTACATGGCACCAGTAAAGGTACGTTTTACATGGCACCAGCACCCACAAGCCTGCAAGATTAGGAACACTCAGCTGAAGAGGGATACATTGCAAGTTAATGACATCCTTGTGCCTGATGAGATCTTGCTTTATCTTAATAACCATTACTAGTTTTCACTTGTATAATTGTTGTATAGTGAAACTGTATACCCCTCCCAGTAAAAAGTGGAAGAATACAACCATTATAAATAGACCAGTAGCCAGTTGTCAAGAGAGGGTCGAGAATTGACAGTTGTAGTCGGTGTCTTGTTGAGCTATCAGCGATAGTAAGACAGAAGAAGTTAATGTATTAACATACCAGTATGAAGAGATACAACAGTATCCAATGACTAGTAATTATTGTGGCTACTAGCGTAAAACAGCAACTACGATACAACAGCAGTCACACATCACACAGTGGGAGGAACCCACTTTACAACAGTGGAGATACGGAAAAAAAAAAATTTATGTGGAGTGAAAAAAAAAACATACTGAGAGTTTGAACTACTAATTTACATGGAAAATTAAATAACTCAACAAAAAAGAAACAAAAATCTTGTGCAAACTTATGAAAATCGTAAAATGTGGAAAACATGTTAGCTGGGGTAGTTGAGTTGCAAAAAGTTCAAAGTGGACTTAACCTTTCATATCCCACCAAACAGATAACAACACCTTACACGGGTGAAGATCTTTAACCTGGGGTGCTGGTGTTTCTTCTTTCCTTACCCCCTGTCTTCAGCACTTGACATTTTTATAGAGAACCCATTTCTCATCACTAGTCACTATTCAGTCCAAAAAAGGTTCATTCGTGAGATATGGCAGCAAAGAAGAGCACACATTCACTCCCCACATGCAGTTAGACTTGGAAAGTTTGTGAGGAACCCACTGCCCCAGTTTACTGACTTTTCCGATGGCATGCAGGTGTTGATGAATGGTTGATGAGTGGTTGAAGCCCAAATCCAAGCTTCTCTGCTAGTTCCTCAACAGTTATGATAGGATTTTGTTCCACCAGGGTTTGCAGGATGTCCTTGTTGAGCTCTACAGATCTTCCAGGATGAGTCCCGTCTTCTAGGCTGTAGTTTCCAGCTCAGAATTTCTGGAACCACCTTTGACACTGGCTTACACTTATTGTCCAATCCCCATATACAGCATTAATATTCCTCACACTTTCCATTGTATTGTTGCCTTTATTGAACTCATAAAGCAAAATATGTTGAATATGCTCCTTTGTCACTTCTATTATAGCTTTGAAAAAATAATTGTTAAAATCGAACTGCACTCTTCAAAACTTGCACTAAGAATAAGGACAAAGTAAAATTACTACCTGCTTTTATAACAGGTTGATGCAAGTGGTTTATTCTGCCCCCTTCCAACTTTTAGTTCATGCAATTAAAAAAACTGCATTATTTATGGGATGACCCAATATAATTTACCATTATGCTCTAGATAAACAAGAAGACTTAACCCAGAGAGTTGGTGTGGACATCCAATCTCAGGCATATCCTTGTAATCAAATGCTAAGACAAGTAACCGTACTTAAGGGAGTGCAGATTTCTAAGACATTTGCATCGATCGGTTTGAATATTCTATAAACATACATATAGGCTGTTGGATAAAAATTTTGAATTTTAAACAACTAGCTACACCACATTCAAACACTTTATACTACAATATAATAATAATAATAATTGTTTCTACTATAGGCACAAGGCCTAGAAATGTAGGAGAGGGGCTAGTTGATTATATGTGCTCAACTTGTACTTATTTAACTGAGCTTGAAAGAATGAAAAGCAAAGTCAACGTCAGCAGAATTTGAACTCAGAACACAAAGGTAGAAGAAATGCTGCTAAGCATTTCACCCAGTGTGCTAACGATTCTGCCAGCTCCCTGCCTTATGTAATAATAATAAGTTTATTGTATACATTGGGCAGGTGCACTACAACTTGTCAGAGAATGTTAAAAGAGGAGACAGTCTGAGCACTCCATCACTTATGATGACAAGTGTTCCAGTTGACCCAACCAACAGAACAGCCTGCTCATGAAAATAACATGCAAGTGGCTGAGTATTTCACAGACATGCATATCCTTAATGCAGTTTTCAGGGAGATTCAGCGTGTCATGCCAAATGTGACAAGGCTGGTTCATTGAACTACAGATAAAACTCATTCTTTTTTTTTTTGCCAGCTGAGTGAACTGGAGCAACATGAAATAGTATCTTGCTCAAGGATTCAATGCACCACCGGGAATCAAACTTGTGACCTTACCGTTGTGAGCCAAATACACCAGCCATTGAGCCATATGCCTTCTGTTGTGAAGGTCAACCACTTGAAATCAACTTTCACCTCTTCTTCCTGTATACATTCCTTGATCTTTTTTTTTTTCAGATTCCTATACCACTAAGATCACTTGGTACTTCTTTACTCAACTCTTATCCTCTATGTACATATACATGTCCATAACAGCTTAGCCTTCTTTGTTGCACACTAAATCTGATTCCTCTTGTATACAGATTTTCTCTCAGCTCATTTGAGCTGTCATTCATGCACACACTAATGGTCAATTAGTATGGCATTTCCACAGAATAAATCAACAGCGCTAATTGGGTTTATACTCTTTGTGTGTGTGTGTTGGAATATACAAACTCAAGGTAAAAACATTCATTACAAAAGGTAGGCCATATATATTTATATTATTAGTCTTCATTTTCTTCAACAAACACGTGGCTGTTCTTATTATTTTTAAACACTTTATAATGCGGGTTACATATATACATTATCATCTTCATTGTCATCTTTGTCATCATCGTATGCATACCTACATCATAATGCATTACTACATACAAGTACACGTCTATATACAGATATAAACACCTCAAACTTATACACATACACTCACACATATATACATGCACATATACACGTACATGCATCATCATCATACACTTATATCTAATCGTATTTATATACTCAAAATACATTCTTTTCATTTACACACTACATATACACACATGTACATATCAGCCTTACTACCCACCCTCTTTATAATCCTCATCTTCTATGGACGTTGGTGTTGATGGTGGGGTTATTCCATGCAAGGCCTGCTGGTTAACAATTGGTGTACATACCTACCTATCTACTAACATACCTGCCTACCTGTATCTTTCCCTTCAACATCACTATACACCCCCATTACCACCTATACACCCTGTTACACAGAATTAAGGCTTTTGTGTTGGCAACTGGAAGGCTGAGAGGTGAGTGAGAGGGAGTAAGGAAAAAGGTACATTGTATACCCTCGCATGATTTGAATACATGTTTCTGAAAATCTGCTTGACTGCCCCCTTCTCTAACTGACCTCTTTCCATCATTGTTGTTGTTGGTGGGGGCCTGTGAAAAGTAGACAAGGATTGACTAGAGGCATGCTTACACCTGTAAGTTTAACTGTTTTTCAGCATTTTTTATTCAGTTTCTTAAAAAGCATTCTAGAAATATGAAGGTTTCTGTTTTAAAACATCAGCTTTTGCAGTTGTTTTTTTTTTAATTTTAATCTTTCTTAAAGAAGATGTGACATGTATGTATATATATATATACACATAGGTTTATCTCAAATCTTTAGCCTGTTGTCATCATCATTATTTATTGTTGCTTTTCATTTCTTAATACCAACTTTTTCTTTTTTTTCCCTTCTCATTGAATATTTATCTTTGACATAAAACAGTGGCAGACTAACTGAAAAGTTAAGGAGAAAGACATTTTTTTCATTATAGTCCAAACAAAAATAAAGTAGGGTTTCTTCTTAGAATTTTCAAAAACTCGGCTGTTGATAGGCTACAAATAAATGTTATAAAGTTGAAGAATACTTTTCAAGTGAAGCTAAATACTTGCCTAGGCTTATTATCATCATCATCGTTATTATCAACAGCATGATCACCATCATTACAATCATCAACATTCCATATCAGCAAGGGAGCCTTTATGTGGCTGCTTGACCTGGAAGAAATAGCAGCCACATCTTCAGATCACATCCTACCTTCTTAGAAAAGAAAATACACCAAATAATATAGTCCTAGGTGCATTACGCTAAGAAAAAGACATGATGCTCATAGCTGAAATGCTTTTCATTTTAGGCCTGCATGATTGGGGTTGATGGCAGTGTGGGGAAGGGTAAACAACACCAACAACCTCTCCATCACTCTCATATTTCATTAAGTTTGTTGATAATCCTGACATATCAACTTTAACCTGTGATATGTCAAATTTTTTTTTTATCAAAGAAGTGTGCATTTATGTGATCACTCAACTTGCTAAAAATAGCAGTCAAATCACCCTCAACTTACGCCCCTCTGTCTTACAGAAATAAAGGAACAGACACATCAGATGATGTGGTCCTAGATGCACTATAGCTGCCAAAAGAAAATAACATATAAAGACAGGATTGTTATGGTTGAAATGCCTTTGGTTGTAAGTCTGCTCAGCCAAAGCTAATCAGGGACTAAAAAATAGCAACAATACTACAGAGATATAATTGTTGTTAATTAATGGCATTTCATCTAAATGTAATTGGCACTGACTTTGCCTTTCATCCTTTCAGGGTCAATTAAATAAGTAGCAGTTGAGTACTGGAGTTGGTGTAATCAACTTGCTCTGCTTCCACAGAATTTCAAGCCTTGAGACTATAGCAAAAAGGCTTATCCACCAAAGCTGATTTTGCCTTTCATCCTTACTGGGTCAGATGTATCAATCAAGTACTGGGATTATAACTGACTAGCCCCCTCCCACCAAATTTCAGGCCTTGTGCCTCGAGTAGAAAGGATTATTATTATTATTATTATTATTATTATTATTATTGTTATCAAGACAGCAAGTTGGCAGAATCATTAGCATGCTGCCAGGCAAAATGCTTTGCAACATTTCATCCATCTTTATGTTCTGAGGTCAAATGCCTCGAGGGTCAACTTTGCCTTTTGTCCTTTTGGGTTGAATACTGGGGGTCAATGTAATCAACTTACTTGCTCCCTTGAAATTGCTGACCTTGCACCAAAATTAATTTGACATCTTGGGAAAGTTACTGCCAGAGCAATCTACCGGGCATAAAATGTGTCATGACACATCAAAACAATGTTGATGAAATGGAACAATAAAAGAATTATGTCCTGCAATCAGGATATAGTGGGGCTCCGAAAAGGGTCTCAGGGAGTAGTGTCCCTGCCTTCCTGAGCTAGTTTTCCACCACATTTCTTAAAAGTTGTGGTAGAAGCCTTGGTCTCAAGACCACTCATATCTAGAAACAGGTTAGGGGTAAGCAAGGGCATGCTCCCTGTAGAAAATCCAGCTCCAAAAAAAGCTTCATGATAGCAAAGGAGAATGGGCACCAGCCAACCAACCCAAAGGTTGGGGTGGGCTGCACCTGCCTGCCTCAGTTGCTATGGCATTGAGGTAGAGCCAGCTGATCTCTTATCAAGATAAACAGCACATGACTTTGCAGCTGGAGCCCAGTTAGAATTTTATGCAGGTTGAGTAGCCCATCCAACTCAAAAGATCCCTGTATAAGGTTGTTTAAGGATGATGAATGAAGCACCCATCTTTCCAGAGGTGAATTATTCAGATCCCAAAGAATTCCTGTCAACACATGGCTCTGATGCTCCCCCACTACTTCTGCTCATGATCAGAGATGTGCATATCATCAGCCACTAAGTGACATGCTCAACTGGTTAAGGTCAAGCATCTGACAAGCAAATCCATGGTATTGAGCTGAACATTTACCGTAGTCCTCCTTTTATACCAAAACAAAATATGTACATGACAACACTTCCAATCAGTTAAGATCAGAAGCCATGAGAGCCAGTGCCTAGTACTGTATCAGGGCAAATTTTTATTATCATTATAATCATTGTAGTTATCATTATCATCAAAATTGTCATTCCTATATCATCATTGTCATCTTAATCATCAGCTTTGTAATCATTATTCTGTTATTATTATCATCATCATCATCAACTGTAACATTATAGTAGTATTATGGTCATCAGTATCATCATCATCCATAGTGTTTATCTTCTTTCTTATTGTTGCTATCATTATCCTTCTTATTTTAATAGTTATCATTATCATTATTCTCATCATCTATATCATTGCCATTAAGAGAAAAGAAAAATTACATCCATCTGAATGTGAAATGTCATTCTCTCTCTCTCTCTTTCCCTCTCTCCCTCCCCCCTCTCTCTCTCTCTCAACTGACAAATTTTCATGGTATGTGAATCTAATGGAATACCACTGTTTTTAGTAATGCCTTGTTCATTATATCGCACCAGTTAATTTGTTTCTTTATTCATGACAAATTACCAGTTTGAATACTTCATCAAAATGTTTAGCATTATCTACTTATTACCATCATATCTAGTGACATCATCTTTTGTTATGTATTTAGTTCTGGTGGCGGACAAACTGGCAGAATTGTTAGCATGCCAGACAAAATGCTTAGCAGCATTTCTTCCGACTCTTTACAATTTGAGCTCAAATCCCACCAAGGTCATCTTTACCTTTCATCCTTTTGTGATCAATAAAATCAAGTACCAGTCAAATACTGAGAGAATTGTAATTGACTAACCCACTTGTCAGTGGATTCTAGTTGATGAAAACTGTAAAACTCCTTTCATGTGTGTGTATGTGTATATATATATATATATATGTATATATATATCTTTTACTTTGTTTCAGTCAGACTGGACTAGCTGGGGCACCACCTTGAAGAATTTTAGCAGAACAAGCTGACGCCCTGTACTTAAGCCTAGTCCATTCTGCCAGTCTCTCTTGCCAAACCTTTAAGTTGTGGGGACATAAGCACACAAACACCAGTTTTCAAGCAGTGTTGGAGGACAAACGCCGACACAAAGATATGCACATAAAGATATATTTATATATCTCTATCTATCTATATACATATGTTTTTGTTGTTGTTGTTATCATTATTATTATTATTTTGTATTATTATTTTATCTGAAGATAATGGAATAGGTATGAGAGAATGTCTATTGAGTATTTAGCTATAATCCATCTGTGATTTGAGTTTAAATATATATACGTTTACTTACACATTTCATTCATCAATCCAGGTTCTCAAATTTAGCACCTGTCTTGTATTGGCATAAATCTTTGTGATGGTTAATCGGGGTCGGGGCGCTAGGAATGTGGTTTGGGTGTCAAGGGGGCGGCAGCCCAAAAATGTTTGGGAACCACTGATGTACATGATGACAATTATCATCTCATTGTCATCATCAAAGGCAAAAACATGAATTATTCTGTTAACTACTTTTAGAACCCAAGTTTAGCTAGAGTTACCTCCCTTAATATCCCCCTTTTCTTTTTCTCCCTTTCTCTTTCTCTTCCCCTCTCCCTGAAAAATCTATCAAATTTACGAGTTAAATTATTGTAATGAAATAGCTCTTCAACTCTTACAAATTCACCACACTGGGAGCCTGGTTTTATACTCCACAATTCTCATGGATGATATTTTGGATACATTTATTTCTAATTTCATTTTTCTTTTCTTTTTAGGTTCAATATATATAAGGTTAAACTGCTGTTTTAGTTAGCCTGTTCAAAACTTGGTGGTTAGCTATAGTCTAGTATATGCACATCACCATTGACAAGATGACTCCAACAGCTGGAAGTTACGCAGTGCTAGCCACTCGGCGCAAAACAGAACATGTGGACTGGCGAAAGATAGCTGCACTAAACATAGAGCAAATGTATCAGACATTTGATTACAACACACTCCAGGAGAATATCTACAGCATAACATTTTGTGATATAGAACAAGAAGTGGTAAGCCTTTCATTTTGCTTATAACCGATTCTAATGCTTTTACTTCATTTTGTTTTTTCGTTCTTTTTCCTGAGACATCTCATCTGATCAGAATGGATGGGTGTTCTCATTAGGGCTAAAAGAATTTTTTTTAATTCTATCTTGGACAATTGTTGATATTTTATTTGTTGTAAAGGCAACAAGCTGGCTGGATCATTAGAATGCTGGGCAAATGCTTAGCACCATTTGTCTGCCTTTACATTTTGAGTTCAAATTCCACCAAGGTTCATTTTATCTTTCATTCTTTTAGAGAAGATATATTAAGTACCAGTTGGACATTGAGGTTGATATAATTGACTTATTCCCATCCCCTGAAGTTGTTAGTCTTGTGCCAAAGCTTGAAACCAATATTCAAATTAAGAGGACAGAAAATGGCAGAATTGTTAGTGCAACAGACAAAATGTTGTGCAGTATTTAGTTACATTTCTTTTTAGTCTGATTTAAAATTCACCTTTTCAACCATACATGGTTGATAAAGTAAATACCAGTCAACTATTGAAGTTGATGTAATCTACTATATTCATTCTTTAAAATTTGTGATTTTGTATTTATGGGCGAAACCAATATTTTACCAGTTAGGGGCAGTAGGGCAATAGAAATGGAACAGCATCAGATTAAACATAGAATACTTCTATTTCCGGCCAATGTTGTTTAACTTAATAGCTCTACTCGGTGACGTGTTTAAAGTATTGTTTTGAGACATCATAACCCCTGTTTACTAGGAAATACACGATCTAATGCCATAGTTTTCTATTGATTTATATTTGATGTATTTTTTAACACAACATTATGATGATCTCTGTTGGAAGCCTTTGCTGAGTCAAGATTAATTATCCTACCTTATTATACTGTGGTATGTCAGATGGTTGTTGTATATATAACATGGAATCTAGTGTTATATTTACTGGGGATTTGTCTCCATACACTAAATGCATTAACTGAAACAAGAGAAGTATTCAAAACATAGTGCTGTCCTTTGGGCAGGTACAACAAGGTCTGAACATATGATCTTATGTCAGTATCTAAACATATTTTTTTGTTTTATTACTCTGAGAAGTCAGTGTTGTGCCCATAGTCTTCCAAAACTTTCCTAGATTGGGTTGGATAAAAATGACTGACTAAGGCCAGTTGGGTTAATGCTCAGTGTAGATTATTACAGATTAGTACTCGGAGAGAAATGTTGGTACTTGTAGGGAGGAGGGATTGCCAGAATGTTTAACTATCCACACACCACATTTCTACCCTGTACCACTATCTAATATAATTATTTCTACCTTCTTTCTTACAGGACAATAAAATAATTGACCCAAATTATATCAAGTTATTTAAGTTATCTCAGTTAATTATTGAATATTTATTGGTAAGTACATTCCATTTTGTCACAGAGCTTCATCATTTAAATCAGCCACACCTGACCCAAATATTCTGTTTGTTTTATATTCAAGCCACCCAAATCCAGCCTCTTACATCTACATTTCAATGCTATTCTACAAATAATCAATCACATTATAGAAATCTTGTAGCTGCCAGATAATGCATGATTAATTCAAAACCCTGATTAAATAAACATTACATTTAATAGAATAATCTAAATGCTAAAGGGTTACTAGGAAGAAGGTTACATGATGTATACTCTGTAATAGAGCATCTGCTATGAGGGATGAGATACATACTATCAATAACCTCTCTATTCTATATACATGTTCTCGCTGTCTAAATGAAGGCCCAGGGAGCAGAGATGTAACACTTAAAAGTCATTCTTAAGTCTTTGACTTAGCTTTTGTTTTTTGGATTTGTAATCTTTCCAATTGTTGTGTGAGACTCAAGCTGGTAGGAAACCAGAGCTGTGAGACTGTAGTCACATTAGCATAAGTGATTTTATTACTCATTAGATTTATAGCAGGTCTATTTCTAAGGAAAGTTCTCAGCCTTCTTATCACAAAACACCCAACAACAATGTAGGAGCAGTACATGCTATCAGTCAGCAAGCAATGACATGTCCCATGCTGCTCTGTGCTCCAGGGTACAGCAAAGCAGCTGAAGGAAGATTTTGAATTTATCTCTGTGTAAGCTGTAATCACAATTAATTTTGATTGTTGTTATTATTATTATGTTTTAAGGTGGCAAGGGTTAAGTTATGTCGTTTTACATTCTGGGTTGAAATCTTTCTGAACATCACTTTTCTTTCATCTTTTAGGGCCTAGGCTAATTGGCTACATTTCTTCTCCAAAAGATGTGGCCATATGCCTCTATCTTAAATCATTATTGTTATCATTATTACTCATAGTGAACTGTTTATGGGTTGGACAAAGTGATTAGCAGCATTTCTCCTGGCTCTGAGCTCAAATTTTGCTGAGGTTGACTTTGCCTTCTGTCCTTTTGGGATTGATAAAATAAGTACCAGTTGGGTGCCTCTGGTCAATGCAATCAACTAGCTCCCTCCCCATCCCCAGATTTTTCAGACCTTGTGCTTATAGTAGAAAGAATTGTTTAACATAGTGAAAACAGCAAACTGGCAGAACTGTTGGCATGTTGGACAAAATATTTAGTGGTATTTCTTCTGGCTGTTTTCACTCTGAGTTCAAATTCCACTAAGGTCAAACTTTGCCTTTCACCCTTTCACAGTTGATAAATTATGTATCAATTGAGCACTGGGTTGGGGAGTCAATGTAATTGACTTAACCCCTTATCTAAAATTGCTATCCTTGTACCAAAATTTGAAACCATTACTAAACATAGTGTTAGAAATGTTTTGTTTGTCATTGAGAAATTTCATCTTTCATTATGTGACTTCCTTTGTGTTCTGAGAGGTTCCAGCTGCGGAGAGTGTTTATGTTATAATCATATCCAGTCTTTTTGCTTGAGTGGAAATTTAATTACAGAGACTTCTTTTATAGTTGAGTGCAAGCTGTCTTTCTTGATGTAGTGAGTTAAAACTAATTTTTAATAAATCAGAATTTTATACATGGCTGTGTAGCAAGAAGCTTGCTTCCTAAACACAAAGCTCCAGGTTCAGTCCCACTGCATGGTATCTTTCACAGGTGTCTTCTACTATAACCTTGAGCTGACCAAAATCTTGTGAGTGGATTTGGTTGACAGAAACTGAAAGAAGTTTGTTGTGTGTGTGTATGTGTGTGTGCTTGTGTGTGGGTTTGTTTCTGTGTTTGTCTCCCACCACTACTTGTCAACAGGTGTTGGTGTGTTTATGTCCCCATAACTTAGCAGCCTGGCAAAAGAGAACAGGCTGAATAAGTATCAGGATTACAAAAAAATAAGTACTGGTGGGAGGGGGTGATTCATTTGACAAAAAATTTTTCAAGGCGGTGCCCCAGCATGGCTACAGTTAAATAACTGAAACAAGTAAAAGATAAAAGATGTAATGAGTAGACAAGCCATTAGTATTTATGACAATTGCTCTCAAATGGTGCAACATTTTAGTTATTAAGAATTAAATGAAAATATTAAGTGGGAAATGACACTTTATCTTTTACTAGTTTCAGTCATTGGACTGTGGCTATGCTGAGGCACCACCTTGAAGTGGGGGTGAGGAGCACTAACACAAAGACACAGACACACATACACACTCATATACAATGGGTTTCCATGCAGTTTCCATTTACCAAATTTACTCACAAGCCATTAGTCGGAGCTATAGTAGAAGACACTTGCCTAAGGTTCGATGCAGTGGGACTGAACTCAAAACCATGTGGTTGGAAAGCCATCTTCTTAACCACACAACCATACCTGTGCTTAAACACTGCCAACAACTTGAGACATGTTTCAGTCTTATGAAACCACTTCAGCAAAGCATATTATTAGTTTGGTTTTATTCTTATAAGCTGTCTTCTTAAAGCTAATAATTTCCTTCAAATTGCTGCCAGCGACACTGCCTCATGTCATTGCTTTCCACATTTCTCTTCTGACTGTGACCTCCTTTGTTCC
Source organism: Octopus bimaculoides (assembly GCF_046866305.1). Classification (NCBI taxonomy): domain Eukaryota; kingdom Metazoa; phylum Mollusca; class Cephalopoda; order Octopoda; family Octopodidae; genus Octopus; species Octopus bimaculoides. The sequence goes on along the minus strand of NC_142934.1, from coordinate 66,438,546 downwards.
AGAACTCACAAGAATACTTAACTCACCAACTGGGAAGTGTGGAAGAGAGAATCAAGAAGCATGAACAGGTAAGAGTTAATTTTAAAGGATTTTGTATTTGTTATTGTTTCTGTTTAAGCCTCAGTTTAGATTGCATTTTACATTCCAGTTGTAAACATCCTGTCATTTATTTAGATAAATGTACACAGGACTACAATAACCAATGTACCATTCTCTTTTTAAGACATTTGCATATGATACAAGGGAGATTTCACTTCTGTTTCTTGCAGCTTGAGCAACCATATAGAGACACTCTAATATTGTGGTGTAAAAGTGGGGTTAAGTGTCAAACTTGCTTGCAATATATGTGTGTGTGTGTGTGTGTGTGTGTGTGTGTGTGTGTGTGTGTGTGTGTGTGTGGAGAAAGAGATCCTCATCATTGTTTTCACATCTGCTTTTCTATGCTGGCATCAGTTGGACAAAAATGTTGTGAGGCAATATTTTGCAGCTGGATGCTCTTCCTGTCACAAATCCTTACTAGCTTTTCAAGTAAGAGATGTTTTTTTTTTTTTTGTAATTGTATTCACAAGGTACAACTACAACTGTATTGTTTACAACAGACTCCAACATGATGCCACCATGGATTGTGCTCAAACTGTGATGTGCATAAGTGTGCATGCACACACACACACTCACAATGACAGGAAGGGCATCAAGCTGTAGAGGATCTGCTTCAATAAATTCCATCCAACCCATGCAAGCACAGAAAAGTGGATATAAAAATGAACAAAGATGATAATATTGGTGATATATGATGAAGTATATATATATATATATATATATATATATATATATATATATATATATATATATGACTGGCTTCTTTCAGTTTCTGTCTACCATATTCATTCACAAGGCTCTGACAGCCTGGAGCTATTGTAGAAGATACTTTCCTAAGGTACTGTGCTGTGGGACTGAACCCAAAACCATATGGTTAGGAAGCAAGTTTCTCAACTATAAAAGCATACCTGTGCCTGTATTATTGTCCTTAAAAGTGATTATCTTGTTCTTTTTTCTTTTCTTTTTCTTTTATATTCAGATTCTTAACAGCACAATGTTGTAAATGTTTCTGACTTGTGAAATTATTTCCCTTTGCTATTTATTACTGTCAGGGTTTTATTGATGTTGTCTTTAATCCTATAGAAGGAGAATGAACTCAAGCAACAGATTGAGAAACTACAGAAGGAGCTTTCTAAAGTCAGCAAGGAGAGTCACAAGAGGAAGAAACTGTTGATGGCCCAACAGCAGCTCATTCATGGTGTACCTGGGAATTACCATAAGGTACTTGATGCTTTTATAAGTTACACTGTGGTATTATGTGTGCGTAGGTTAGCTCTAACATTAAGGCTGCTGTTGTTGTTACTGGTGGGAGCAACAGTAGCCCTATTGTGATTGGCTACATGGTGGTGGTGGTGGTAGTGGTGGTGGGCTAACTGTGCTGTTGGTACTGCTGCTGTTTCACACATCTTGATTTACTGCTTTGTAGTGAATTATGGGTAGTATTGATCTGTTGCTATTAGTGATGAAATTTGGATAGTTGTTATTGTTTAACCCCAAGTCAAACTTGAGTAAATCTATGATCAAAACCAACCAAACAATGACCATTCCTTCTTTTCAGCATGTACCTTAGAATATATTATCCAATCCATCTTTTTTTGGAGATGGCAGAGTAAAACATGTGGAGCGGGGTGCATGGCTTAGTGGTTAGGATGTTGCACTCATGATCATAAGATTGTGGTTCCAATTCTTGGATCAAGTGATGCATTGAGTTCTTGAGCAAAACATTTCGCATTACTCCAGTCCACTCAGTTGCTAAAATTGGGTTACCATACAATGGACTAGTGTCCTATCAAGTAGGGGAATATATGCACCACAGAATCCAGGAATCCAGCCTTATGAGCCTATGACTCAGGAAGGACCTTTGATCCTTTTTTTTTTATGAGTGTAGGAAATTTGGCTGATATTTCTAGTAGCCTAAGCAATCATATAAAGGCTTCCTTGTAGGCTCGTTTATAGTCGTGTTAGTTGGTATTGAATGATAGTTAGATTGGTAGGCTGTGATCAGTGTTGGTTTGATGGATATTGATGTAATATTGAAACAGTTTAGGGGTTATGTCAATTTGAGGGGTATCCAAATTGATGGAGGATGCTACTTTTACAGTTTTGGACAGAATGGAGAAATAGTTTGCTCATGCAAAACAAGTTTTAAGATCAGTGAAGCTTGGGTGATAGCTCAAATGGCAAGATAAGTAGTGGTGGCTCAACATTAAGAGATTAATGATGGCTTATAGGTGAAGGTTGGCAGTGGTTGTAGTTGGAAATTATGGTAATGACTTGAAAGAATAGTTTGACTAGGTTTGAGAAAGAGGATTGGTATGGCTAAAAAATCATAGCATAATGGTTATAACTACAGATTGCAATAATAAATTGAACAGTATTTGCCATTTCTGTTACTTATATATTTCAGTTAATTAGAACAATTCTATTTATAAATAAATAAATACCATATTTACTTGTGTATAAGTTGCAGTAATGTATATAAGTTGCTCTCCTAATTCAGTGTTAAATCTTAGTACAAATTATTTTCCCTTCGTAGTTTCAACTTTGCCCCATAAATAAGTGACACCTTAGTTTTTCAGTTAAAATGAAACATGATATAGGGTGCCTCGACACATGAGTATATACAGTAATTCTATTTTACATTTCCTCCAAACTTCATTTTTAAATTCTTCCTTATATTTTTTTCTAACCTTTTTCTTTGCAGTGTCCTTATTGTCCGAAAGCATTTCTACATCACTCATACTTACAGACCCATTTGACAAAGCGACACAGTGACCTCACAGTGGTCCCTACCACTGCAGTAAACACAGATGGTGACAGTAGTAGTGGCCATGGCAGTGGTAGTCGTAGTATCGTGCCAACATCAGATACTAACAACTTGGCTTTTGAAAAGGAACTGAAGTTGCTCAGGGATCATCTGCAAGCCTTTGAAGAAAGAGACACTCAAAAACATGTAAATTTCTCTTGAATCTATTAATATTGGTTTCAAATTTTGACACAATGCCAGCAAGTTTGAGGGAGGGACTAACTCAATTATACTGATCCTGGTGATCAACTGGTATTTATTTTGTAGACTCCAAAATGATGAAAAGTAAAGTTGACCTTGGTGGAATTTAAACTCGGGTGTAAAGACAGACGAAATACCTCTAAGCATTTTGCCTGGTGTCTTGAATATATTAATATTAAAACTTCATATTTACATCATGGACTGATTTAAATTCAGAGTATCATCATCACCATTATCTAATATCTGTTTTCCCTGCTAGTATGGGTTGGACAGTTTGACAGGATGTAAAGAGGGTTGCATTGAGCTCCAGTATCAGCTTTGACATAGTTTCTATTGCTGGTTGCCCTTCCAAACACCAACCATTTTACAGTGTGTATTGGATGCTTTTTTTTTTTTCTTTTACACCACAAGCACAAAGGAAGAGAAGGAAAAATCCCTTTGGTTGAGTTGGGGGTGGTGGCTTTGAGAGGAGGGGAGATGGTTTTATGCTAGGTGTTGAAAGGCTAAAGTATGATAGAGAAACAAGCACAAGTGTGTTGCTCTAGAAGAGATACATGGCTACCCCACAATGCATAAGAGTCGATGAGAGTAGCTAAAAACTAGATAGAGATGATGGTAATGATATGTTAGAGCATCACATGATGATATAAGAAGGTAAGTATAAGAGAGACTGCAGACAGTGGAGCAATGGTGGTGGAGATAATTTCATATGAGTGTCAGAGGAGGGCAACAGATGGTTAAAGATGGAAGTAGAGGTGAATGTAGTGAGTAATGAATAAGGGGTGAGTATAGCTGATGGAAAATATTAGTATGGAGTTGAGTAAAGTGAGGTATCAATAGCTTCATGTTAGGATGGTCGACTTAATCTCATTATGCAATTTAACACCACCATCTGATACCTTTGGTGTCTTTAGCGGAGTCCATTCTGTTGCAAGAATTTAGGTGAGATCCCTGGTTTGAGGATACCTCTCACCCACCATCATTAATAGGGAGGTGATATGCAAGGTGAAGTACAGTAATAGAAATGGAGTTCAGAGGTATGTAAGCATGGTTAAAGTGAGTGGGAAAATAATGGTGGAGTGGAGTCATTGATGGTGGATATGAGGAGGTGTAGAGAATGATGGCAAATATGAGCAGTGTTGAAGATGAGGTATGGCAGGTCTGAGATGTAGAGGAGAGGGAGAGATAAGTGAAGGTACAGGAAATGGTGTGGGGGGGGGTTATAGATGAAAAATGATGTGGGGAGGATTGAAACTGAGAACAAAGGGTGGCTATTAATAGTAAGTTGTTCTAAAGGAGCTCAAAAATAAAGGAGGTAGGTTGAAATGTGCTGGTTATCTCAAGAGATTATAACAGCTTGGTAGTGCCTTAGAAGAATGATGGCAGGATGGGTTTAAGGAGGATGAGATATAGGGAATGCTTGCTAGAAAACATTGGGTTCAGGGGCAAGACCTAGCATGTTTAGGCATAAACAAAATGCTCTTAGGGCCTCATTTTCTCCATGATGAACAAGTTTTCCCGAGCACAGTAAATTACCAATTATCTTGGTCCTTTGTCATCTCATCTGTGAGAGAATTAAGTGGGTTGAGTTGGTGGTAGTGCTGCTGCCTCTGTGCAGGTTGCTATCTGAGAGGAGTTGGAGGCAGAGAGTGAGAGAGAGAGGGTCAACAACACATCTGTGATCTAATGGTTGTATCATATTGGCAAGTGACTGTTGAGCATGTGTGCAGGTGTCAACAGCTTCATGTTAGGGTGGTAGACTTAATCTTACCATGCAATTTAACACCACCATCTGATACCTTTGATGTCTTTAACAGAATCCATTCTGTTACAAGAATTTAGGCAAGGTCCCTAGTTTGAGGATACCTCCCACACACCATTCCACAAGTCTCAGAGGCCCCCGCCTTTCCTCCAGACTGACAGATAAAACGAAGAAAAGTATATAAACAATACTTTGATGTAGGTTACATTTTTGCATTGTAGAGGTCATCCATCGATCAAAGTTGAAGTATTTTCTGATGCTTGAGGTGGAAACCCTAGTCTTTAGGATATTAATAAGGGTTGATTATTGAAATTCTATATTATTCAATTAGTAATGTGTTTTTACTCTTACAATTTTCCAGAAAGAGATTGCCAATATGTGGAAGTTATTCCATGAAAGGGATTTGCAATATGAAGCCAATCTTAAAGAATTAATGAAAAAATTTTGTAAGTTTAAACACCTGAAATTAATTCTCTTTCTATGTATTTACAATTTGTCCAGTTGAGCAATATATACCCAATTAACTACATACTGTCTACTTAACTAGAAGCTGTCCAGTTAAATACATTTGTCCAGTGAATTACAAGCTACTCAATAAACATATGTATCCATTTAGTTATCAACTGTCCTCCATAACTTACAAGCTGTCCAGCAAATCATAAGCTGTCCACGTAATTACAAACTGACCACTTAATTACAATCTATCCAGTTTATTATAGTCTGTCCATTTAATTGCATTGTCTCCAGTTAATTACAAGCTACCCATTCAGTCAGATGACCACTTAATTTCATCATCTCCAGTTAATTACAAGTTACCCATTTAATTAGATGCCTCTTTAATTAGAGTCAGTCCAGTTAATTACCCTCTTTCCACTTAATTTCAAGTTATCCCTATTTAATTACAAGCTGCCTATTAATTTGCAATGTGTTCAGTTAATTACAGTCTGTCCAGTTCTTATTACTGTTAGGGAATTGAACAATTTGAAAATGTCACTTCTTGCCTATTTTTTCTGGTGGTAGAATTAAATGTTTATAAGGTAACAGTAAAATTATTCAAAATGGAATCTGGGACATGAACTCTGTCTTTTGAGGTGATATTGAAGAAGGCTATGAGAGAAAGCTAGGTGTGCCAACCCCAGTAATTCAGAATCTTGCCAGAGTAGCATTCATGTAGTGTATCTTGGACTAACTCAGTCTGGTAGAACCTCTCTTTACCTAAGATATAGTCATGTAAGGATTTGAACTGAACTCTACAAATTAAGGAAATAGTCATCAAATTTACATCAGAGTTGTCATTACTGTGTAATGCTTATGTCACAGCTTAGAGTTCAGTTTCTTGGTCACAGACATACATGGTGCAATAGGATATGAGCACGCATGCACACACACACACACACACACACACGTGTGTGTGTGTGTGTGTGTGTGTGTACCATTATCATCATTTTAATGTCCACTTTTTCATGCTTGCTTGGGTCAGACAGAATTCACCAAGACGGGTTTTCTGACCGGATGCCATTCCTGTCACCAACCCTCATCCACTTCCAAGCAAGGTGATATATCCCCCATGGCTCAACATGTTTTTATGAAAGATTGGAAATGAATGACAACACGTGTATGATGGTGATGCTTGTTTACAACTATCATGCAATGTTAAGGCAAGGAGAAACAAACACACATTGATACAATGGAAATACTTATGTTTATTTTGCAGCTGTCAAGCAAACAAATTTGGGTGCCATCCGTGATGATGATGATGAAGTCGATGCTGTTCCTCAAACCTTACCAAAGAATATGTCAAGACGAGTAGTTCAAGACAGCAACAAAAAGAAAAAGTCAGTAGTGTTAGCTCATCAGGAAAACAAAGCTGTAATTTCTGCAGCACCGAAAGAAAGTCAGGAAGATTTAGCTGTGTTCAGAAAGGAAACCAAACTTTCAGAGAAACTATTGCAGAAAAAGGTAACATATGTCTGAACATAGAAGTTGCATTCCTTAAATGTTTAGGCTTGAAGAATGGTGGCACACAACTTATGAGTTCAGGCTTTGCTAAGGGACTAGTAAGCTTATTCTTAAGCAACTTTTACATCATTCTACAGACCGCTATACCACACAGCTCCAGTATCCTACATACCTCAATGCTACAACATACTAAAGCGGTGAGCTGGCAGAAACATTAGCATGCAGGGGTCTGTATTTTGTAATAAAGAGAGTCACTTTATTAATTCGTTGGCTGCAGGTTGTATTGTCCCTGAATTGGTAGAAGGGAAAAATGCTGAAGCTTGGATTTTTGTTATTGGCGCAAACATTGATGTGTTGGCTGAATGCTATTTTTCTGTTTTTGGAAATTTTGATCTGGGATCTGTGCAGACCCATCCTTTGACGTAGACTGTTTTTTGTTTGGCCTATGTATTGCTCTTGACACCCAGAGTAGGTTAGTGCATATATCAGGTTCTCCGAAGTATATGTGAAGCTGTTTTTCACTCTTAAACGTTGTCCCTGTTTGAAGGAGAACTCTGATCCCTCAATTAAATTAATGCATATCCCACAGTTGGGTCTGTCTGATTTGGCATGATTTCTATGACTGCATGCCCTTCCTAACGTCAACCACTCCAAGAGTGTAACAGGTGCTTTTACATGCCACCAACGCAGGTGCCATTTGCATGACGCCAGTATATGCCATGACTGCAATTTTACTTGGCTTGGTGGGTCTTCTTAAGCATGGCATAATGGTTTAAAAAAGTCTTGGGGACAATTTGTTAAACTAAAACCCTTCAAAGTGGTGCTCCAGCATGGCTACAGTCAAATGACTGAAGCAAATAAAAGAATAAAAGAATATATGGACATGCTTACAAAATCAAAAAACAACACAGCACCCATGACTTTCGGAAACATTTTTTTGCACTCAGAATTGCTGAACCATAGAATAAACTACCTGAATCAGTTTGTTAGCAATCAAAACACTACATCTTTCAAATCTTCTCTCCTTCCTAACATTCGCCAACAGTACACCTGATGCCCCCCACCCCAGTTTCTTCTTCGTTTTTTTTTTAAGACTTCTACACTTCCTGTGCATATTCTATGAACTGTTCATGCAGTTTTGGTTACTTTTTCTGATGAGTTGTTGTGCACCTGAGCACTGGTTATGGTGAAAATGATGATGAAGACCTTATTATTTAATTTTTGTGTTTAGATTCAAAACCTTGAGAAAAACTTCACTTCACACTTGAAAGAACAAGAGAAAATGTGGCATTTGCAGATGGAGGAATTGAAGAAAAAGCATGAAGAGGAAATGTTACAGGTCAGTTGAGATGATAAAGTTTCTTTTAGCATAGAAGACTGTTTGTTCAAAATCTGTTCTGTTGCAAATTACATGAATGAAACAGTCACAACTGCTTTGGGTGTTTTGGTGAGGTCTCAACTGCTAACTATATAGTTCTGTAGATTCCATCTACCCAAAAGTTAGTACCACAGTGAGGTGCAGACTGCTGAGCTGTAAGTAGATACCACAGTGAATTAGATTCCACCAAGTAGTAGGTAGGTTCCACATTGAGATATTGTACACCAAACTGTAAGTACCACTGGAAAGTACAGTTGACCTTGATGTAAGTAGTTACCTGTGAGATTCACTCCAACTGTACATAGAGATTACAGTGAGGTATAGTCTACCTAACTGTAAGAAGGTACCACAGTGAAGTACAGTCCACATAAATGCAAGTAGGTACCACAATGAGGTACAGCCCACCTAGCTGTTACTAGGTACCACAGAGAGATATTCACCTCACTGTAAACCGCAGCAATAGCTGCTGTTGCATATTGCTGAGTTTTATTTGTGCAATGTAAAATGTTTATTTGCAGCAGAGCAGTGCCTTATTCAGGTAAATATTTTATTACACATTATTTTCATGTTATATACTTGTTGATGGTCTGTCTCTGTCCAACGATGACAAAGTTTGTGTTCTCAGTGATTAGTGCATGTGACTCCGCAATCCAAAGCTGGAAGCACACAGGTACCCATAGATGTCACAGTGATAGTCTGTTGACTGGATTGAGGTAGACACTACTTTGTGGTCCTCTTCAAAGGCAGCTACTGCTTATGAGGTGAGAGACCTCCATGTTGATCTGCCTGAGGCAGAGGCTTCAAGTTCCAGTGGACTAATGAGGTTGTTTTTCAGCATGTCTTTGTACCTTAGTTTAGGCCTTCCTTGTAATCGTCTCTACTCCACTCTATGGATGTGAAACATTGACCCCCATGCCATCAGCATATCAAACAGCTGGAACAGTTTCACACAAGGGCACTGCACAGGATCATGGGCATATTTGCTGGAAGGACAGTGACAAACCAAGAAGCATTGGACACAGCTGGTTCAATAATATTGTTGAAGGCTCAGTTATGCTGGACTGGCCACATCATCAGAGTGACTGATAATTGTGTATACACTTGGAGGTATTAATTGCAATGCTCGAATATACATGATATTTGGCTATATTTGATACATATTAAATACCTGTAATATACTGTGTCTTTCCAAATCATTGGTATGTGTGTCTAAATTGTCTGATCTTAGAAGAGCCAGGAGAAAATCCAGCAGAACAAAAAGAAGGCCCCCACTGTGACCAAAGCTGCTAAAAGGAAGCTGAACTTCTTCCAAAAGTCTGAAAAGTCAGCAATATCAAAGAAACAGGTATGTATTGTCTGTTGAGTATCTTTAATGCTGTCTGGTAACATGTCTCTAGATTTGAGTAATAATGTTGTGGGGGCAGGGATGTGTTAGTTTTGTTGTGCTTGTCATTGACACTATCTAGTTGAGCATGCTCTTTTCTAAGATGTTAGGAGTTTTCTGAAAGAAATTTGGCTACAGGTCAAGGAAAGACATAGAGACACTCTCTTTGACTTGATTATTTATAATATAGCTTAGTGGAGTGGCATAATTGGTGGCGCATCAGACAAAATATCATGTAGTATTTAGTCACTTCCCTATTATATTCTGAGTTAAAATCTAATCCTAGTTAATTCTACCATTAATCCTTCTAAGGTTTATAAAATAAGTACCAGTCAAGTATTAGATCTGATTTCAATTTGTGGTTTTGTGCTTACATTAGAAAATCTTTGTTAATAGAGTGGTTAAGCCAGCGAGCCAATTTCATTACATAATCATCATTATAATAATAATAAGATGGGCTATAGCAAATATTCTGCTCAGTACCACAGATTTGCTTGTCAGTTGTTTGACCAGTTGAGCATGTCTCTCAGTGGCTGGCAATATGTGCATCTCTCACTACAAGCAGAAGTAGTGGGGAGGGGTCATCATAGCCATGTGCTGAGAGGAAGTCTTTGTGATTTGAATAACTCGCCTCTGGTACATAAAGACATACTCAGAACATGAAGACAGATGAAATGCTGCTATATGGCCTGCAACAACATTAGAAATCATTACATTACTATTATTATTTAAGGTGGCGAGCTGGCAGAATTATTAGCATGCCAGGCAAAATGCTTAGCAGCAGTTCGTCTATAATTACATTCTGAGTTCAAATTCCACTGAGGTCGACTTTGCCTTTCATCCTTTCAGGGTCAATAAATTAAACACTAGTTGTGTACAGGATCGATCTAATCGACTGCCCCCCCCCACCTCCCACCAAATTTCGGGCTTTGTGCCTATAGTAGAAAGGATGATTATTATTTATGACTATTATTATTATTATTATTATTATTATTATTATTATTGAGTGAGAGCAGTGCATGCCATAAAAGTGACACTGGGGTAAAATATACAAAGCTCAGTATACCCATCATGACTACCCGTCTGATATGGGTACACCTGGAATGTGCATCACAACCATATGTACATGACATGGTGATCTCATATCAAGATTAACAGAGCAGGACCTTACAGGTGGGGCCCTGTTAGAATTTTCTTCAGGTCGAGTAGCCCATCCCACTCAAAAGATCCTTGAATAAGGGTTGTTTAAGGATGTTGAATGAAACACCTATGAGGTGAATTATCCAAACCCCAAAGAATTCCTCCCGACACATGACTATTATGCTTCCTCACTACTTCTGCTTGTGATCAGAGATGCACATATTGTCAGCCACTAAGGGCCATGCTCAGCTGGTTAAGGTGAAACAACTGACAAGCAAATCTGTGGTATTGAGCAGAATATTTGCTATAGCCCATCTTTTATACCAAGAAGAAACAATGTACATGATAACACTTCTAATCAGTTAGGATGAGAAGCCATGAGAGCCACATTATTATTATTACCATTATTATTATGTTTTTCTGTAAAGCTAACAAAATGCTTAGCAGTACTTCTTCTGGCTTTATGTTCTGAATTCAAATACTGCCAAGGTCAAATTTGCCTTTAATCCTTTCAAGGTCAATAAAATAAGTATGAGTGGAGTACTGGGGTCGATGTAATCAATTTTCCCCACCACCTGAAATTGCTGGTTTTGTATCAAAATTAGCAAGAAACATTATTTTCTTCTGTCGTTGTATATTGATAGTGTCTGCTGCTTTACACATTAATTATTGTTTTGACAACTTTAAATGTAAACAGCCTTTCATTGTATTTGTATATGTTGACAATAAACTGAATTATAACATTTAAAAGCTGAAATTTATAGTGCAGCAAGGGTCCTATGATTTATTGGTAATTGTAAAGAAGTGATATGTTTCAGAAGCACAAGTTACTTGGTGCCAAACTACTTACTATTAACCTGAATTATTGACTTCAATTATTTACCATAGCTTCTAAGGTCTTACTGCAGTTTTCCATCAACCAAATTCACTCACAAGGCATTGGTTGAGCTGGGGCTGTAGTAGAAGACTCTGTTTTGCTCCAGATACCACACAGTGGCACTGAACCCCAAACCATGTGGTTGTAAAGTAAACTTCTTAACCACACAGCCTTTACATACATGTGTGTGCATATCAGCACAAACTCTGCCAAATTAGATTGGAGCCTGGTGTAGCCATCCGGTTGCACCAGTCCTCAGTCAAATCGTCCAACCCATGCTAGCATGGAAAGCGGACGTTAAACGATGATGATGATGATGATGATGATATGTAAAATATTGGCAGAGGTGGTGGCTGTTTCTTATGCCTGAGAATTACACTTTCCTTCTGAATGAGTGCTTCCTTCATGTTCATGTACATCACGCATTCATTATGTTCTTTACAGTTTCCTTTTTCTTTTGGCTTCAAAAAGGTCAGTTACAGTGGTGGTAATGATGGAGTTATGCCAATTGGAATGGTTCTGAGTTTCAGTTTCCCATGTTTTTGTCTCATTTTCAACCATTTTGAAGGTTGATTTTTAACTGATCTTTGTAACAGCAGAAAGGACATCCCCATGGTTAATTCACTGAAGAGTCTATGACAAGGAAAATCTATTTTCTTTCATTCTTACCACATGTCCTAACCATCAAAGCTCGTATTTCATTCCAGTTGATCCAATGCTTTGACTTCTGGATTTTTCTTGGACAGCATTGTTAGTTTTGAAGTCCTTCCATTTCATTTCATATTTGAGGTGGCATGAAGCTTTTGTTGAAATTCTCCACCTTTTTGAAATTCCAACAGTAAAAGCAGCCATGTTTCACAAATTTATAATAATGATCCTTTCTACTAAAGGCACATGGCCTGAAATTTGGCGGGAGGGGACTAGTCAATTACATCAATCCCCAAAAGAATGAATGGCAAAATCAACCTCGGCAGAATTTGAACTCAGAACAGAACAACAGGTGAAATACTGCTAAGCATTTCGTCCAGCATGCCAACAATTCTGCCAGCTTGCCACCATACAATCTGATAATAATAATACTTTCTATTATAGGCACAAGGCCTGAAATTTTGAGGGAGGGGGGGGCAGTCGATTAGATTGACCCCAGTACCCAACTGGTACTTAATTTATTGACTCTGAAAGGATGAAAGGCAAAGTTGACCTCGGTGAAATTTGAACTCAGAATGTACTGGCAGACGAAATACTACTGCTAAGCATTTTTCCCAGTGTGCTAACGATTCTGATAATAATTATAATACTGAGATGACAATAGCACAAAATACCATCAGTTTTGAGTTGGATAAATATTCTTAAAGATCTGTTTTTTTGTCATTTCTCTATATTATATGTGTAAAGAACCATTACATCAGAGAGGTGCAGTTTGTTATGTTAGATTTCACTCTATTTTCTTTTTTTTTAATTTTTTTTTAAATTTTTTTATTTTTGATAGACTCTTCCTTTGGAAAAGAAAGCATCAGTGGACACATTCAGTTTTCACATATCTCCAGTGAAGGATAGAGATGCTGACAGAGTAATAGATATGGTTGAGGAAATTGAAAACATTGAAGAGGATGATAACAATGATGAGGAGGAGGAGGAAGAAGAAGAAGAGGAGGAGGAGGAGGAGGAGGAGGAAGAAGAAGATGATGATGAAGATGAGGAAGAAGATTTAGAAAGAACTAATGATGGTAAAGATTAAATTTATATCTGGTTCTCCATGATAGCATCAGTTAGACAAGTAATTTATGTGATAGGATTGTGTTGTCATTGGGCATGCCATTTTATTCTAATTGTCACAACGAGGATGGTTAGGTTTGCCAATGGGCTGCAGTTTCAACCTGAATTATGTAGATTTTCTAAGAAACGTTGCTTTTGTCATAGTACAAAGACCTTTTTACTTTTGTCATGGCATCAGAAACTTCATAATTTTGAGAAAGATTAAGAGGCAGTGTGTAGTTATCAAAGACATTACACCAGTTTATTTGATAAGGTAAAATATAAAATGAAATGAGAAATGCAAGAAGGTATAAAAACTATAAAGAAACAGAATAAGCAATAGCTTTTTGTCTAATATTGCTGTTCCAGGAGGTATATTAGATATGAGATAAGTGAGATTAACCCTTTAGCATTCAAATTATTTTATCAAAAGCAGTGTATATTTATATTGTTTTAAACTAATCCTGCATTATCTTGTAGCTTCAAGATTTAGATGACTGATTGTTTATTTTTAGTATGACATTGTAGGGTAGGTATGAAAAGCTAGACTTAGCCACTTTGAGCATGAGAAAGGCAGAATACTTGGACCAGATATGGCCTGTTTAAATGCTAAACGGTTAATATGGTTGAAGTATTAAAAGTTCTTATGAAATGTTGGTGGTTCAGTGGTAGAATGCTCACCTGCCACATGAGCAGCCTGGATTTGATTCTCAGCTAGCACAAGCAATAAACTTTAGGGAGTTGAAATGGCAGAAACATTATTGTGCCAGAAAACAATGCTTAGCAGGATTTCTTTCAGCTTTACATTCTGATTTCAAATGCTACCTGGATCAACTTTGCCTTTCTTCCTTTCGGGGTCGATAAAATAAGTACCAGTTGAGTACTGGGGTTGTTGTAATCGACTTGCCCCATCCCCCAAAGCTGCTGGCCTTGTATTAAAATTTGAAACTAATATTAAAGGTTCTTGTATTGTAGAAATGTATAAGAGAGGAAAGTTCTTAACAAACCTGGTAGTCATCAATTGTGACGCTTCTAACCCACAAAGAACTACATTTTTGTAACCTACATATATTACTAGCAATGAAACGAGTGGGACCCTGGCTGTTACTGAGAGTAAATGACATAGAATGTACTTCTGGTTCCCTGACACCTACATTGGTCATAGTTAACACTCTTGTTACTGAGCATAACAAATGTGAAGTGAAACTCCGACACCCACCCACTTTCATTTACATGTAGTGACCAATGAAGCACCTGTTGTTGAGAGAAGATGTGTAGTGAAATCCTCTCCAACACACACACACACACACATATATATATATATATATATACACACACACACACACTGGGTGGGACAGCAGACTTAATTTGAGTTTCTATAGCAGCTAACATTCTTTTGTTAGGGCCGAGGCAAAAAAATGTTATAATTAAGTATCATGTAACTTATTTATATTTCAGATGACCATGGTACCCAAAACAGTCTCTATGATACCCAGTGAGTTAATATTTTTATTTCATATGTGCATGTATCATCATCATTATCATCATCATTTAACATCTGTGTTCCATGCTAGCATAGGTGGGATGGTACCACAAGAGCCTGCCAGGCTGAGGCCTGCACCGGACTTCTGTGACTGTTTTGGCAGGATTTTTACAGCTGGATGCCCTTCCTAACACCAACCACTCAGCAGAGTGGACTTAGTGCTTTTTATGTGGTACAAGCACAGGCGAGGTGAGTAGTGCTTTTTATGTGGTACAAGCACAGGAAAGGTGAGTAGTGCTTTTTATGTGGCACATGTACAGGCAAGTTCAGTTTTGGAAAGGTTTTTACCGCTAGATGCCCTTCCAAACATCAACCACTTTACAGTGTAGACTGGGTGCTTTTAAGCAGCACCTGCACTGATAGGGTCACCAAGCACTTGCAAGACAAAAACTTTTAAGAGAGGAAGAGGCATTGGAAGAGGTGGTGACGAAAAGATTATAGTGAGACAGATATAGGTGTCTTGCTGAAGAGGAAGTACAAGGTTACCCAGCCGGAGAGAGAAAGATCAGGAATGAAGACAGAAACAGGTGTGCTACTGCTAAGAAAATACATGGTTGCCCAGCCTGAGGGAAATGCCAGAGAAAGGGAGAGAGAGAGAGAGAGAGAGAGAGTGGGAGACCGCAGGATGGAGAAGGTGGCAAAATGCTGGGCCTGCTCATAAGGAATGGGGATCAGAGTATAAATAAGATGGTTGAGTGAAGGAAGAGAGAGGTATAGATAGTGGCAAGTGCCAGGGCATACGCTTGAGGTTCAAATGCCATGACATAAGTGGCAGGATATTGCGAAGGGAGTGCTATTAAAGAGTGCGAGTAAGTGGTGAAAGACCTGGGTATATATGGAGTTGGACGGGCTACCGGATAGCAATGATGCAGAGGTGCAGGGGTGTGAGAACAGGATTGGGGAATGAGAGCTCGACATAGTGAATGAAGGAGGAAATGCGAGAAAGAGAAGAGATGTAAACTGGTTTGTTGGGGTAGAGTGAGGGAAAAGTTTTCTCGTGTGGGTAGAACACCCAGGTCGGGGGCTAGCATTTGGCAATAAGAGTGAGACAAGACATGTGTGTAGAATGCACAGGTTGGGGCAAGCAGGCAGAGAGCGATGATACAGTGGCACTAGGCCAAGAGGACAAGATTAGGGAGTGGGAGGTAATCATAGTACATGAAGCAGAAATGTGATGAAGTGAAGGTATTTAGAGACGTAGTTTGGTTTGTTGTGGTAGAGTGTGTGAGAAGTTTTCTACACAGCGCTTCTAGAACTCAGTTTCGCTGATGTGGGTGGGTCTTCTCAAGAACTTCATATCACCAGACATCTCGGTCCATGGTCATTTCCTCCATGAAGTCCAACTTCCTGAGATCAGTCCTTACCACCTCATCATCATCATCATCATCATCATCATTTAACGTCCGCTTTCCATGCTAGCATGGGTTGGACGATTTGACTGAGGACTGGTGCAACCGGATGGCTACACCAGGCTCCAATAGCAAAAAATTTTCCACTAATACTTGTTAGTGTCTGACCCTAACTTGAGTGCTTTGTGAACTTTACCTGATTATGTCAGACTCTCATTTCATTGATGTCTGATGTTAGACTCAATCATGTCATCTTTCAGTGTGGGTTTGAGTTGAATACAATAATACATGTTCTGATAATATAAGCTAATGGCAAATGTGGTAGAGTGTTATAACAAAGAATGTTCTGGACTTGTAGTGTTTAATTTAAGCCCTCTACCAACCAATTAAGTTGACTTACAAATTGCGGTATCTTGCTAATGGGGAAAATTACTAGGAATAATATTCTTTTTTTAATGCAATGTTATTACCAGTTTAAATATGCCAGTGGGAAGTTCAAACTCGTAAACAAGCCATCCACTGTGTTTTGTTATGGAGAAAATTTCTTGCTACAAATGAATGGTGTAAATACACCTAAACCAGCTCACAGTGCTACCTATCCAGATTGTGAGTTACAAGCATTTCAGAATGGTGATCTCCTCTTCAGTCACAAAAACCAGATGGTGGGAGCTGATAAGGGAGACAATCTTTCTTATGTTATTCCAGTTGTTGTATGTCAGCTGGTAGCACTAATCAGTGGCTGGCTGTAAATAAATTTTCTCACTGACAAAACACAGTGAATGACTTGTTTATAAGTTCGAGCTTGCCACTGGCATATTTGAACTGGTAATAACATTACATTTATACACATCACTGCTTAGCGTTCCCACCTCAGTCTTTTTTTAATATTTTTCTTTTATAAGGCAGTGAACTGGCAGAATGGTTAGCACACCGGGCAAAATGCTTAGTGGTATTTCTTCCAACTCTATATTCAGAGTTCAAATGCTGCCTGGGTCAACTTTGCCTTTTATCACTTCAAGGTCAATAAATAAATTGAGCACTAAGGTCAATGTGATTGCTGGCCCTGTGCCAAAATTTGAAACCAATATTTTTCCTTTATAAGGAAATGAACTGGCAGAATTGTTAGCACACCAGGCAAAATGCTTAGAAGCATTTCTTCTGGCTTGACATTCAGGGTTTAAATGCCACCAGGGTCAACTTTGCCTTTCAGTAATTTGGGGTTGATAAAATAAGTACCAGTCAGGTACTGGGGTCAATGTAAATGACTTACCTCCTTACCTGGAATTGCTGGCCTTGTACCAAATTTTGAAATCAATATATTTCCTTGAAGGCAACAAGTCCAACATCCTGTCTTACATACACACATGAAAGTGTGTGGCTTAGTGGTTAAGGTGATGCATTCATGATGGAGAGATCATGGTTTCCATTCCTACACCAGGTGCTGCATTGTCCTATATATATATATATATATATATATATATATATATATATGCATGCAGTGTTTTGTGTGTGTGTGTGTGTGTGTATAGTAGAGAATATTCCCTAGAATGTCTGCTCTGTTTGATGTTTAATCAAGAAGAGCAATGATCCTTACCACTGAACACTATATGGTCTGTCTGAGCCAAGGACACTGCCTTTATTCATGTCATTTGTAAATAAACTGTTGACCAAAACAGATACAGCATTCTATGGTTTGTATACTACATTACCTACAACCAACTACAACATGACCGAGTGTATACATTATACAGACTTATGGGTACACACATGAATAGATATGTAGTGGATGGATTTGTAGATTTGCAACCAAGCTTCCAGTTACCTTAGATTAACTGAAGCAGAGCTGAGACTGTTCAACAATAACTATGTTGGTGATGTATTTGTCTGGATTCTTGTGGAGTTATTTATATTGTCTGTTGTCATCACTCAAATGGCCTAATAGTGACTGATATCTTTCACATAGATTTTCACCTCAGTCTCAAAATTCTTGTGTTTAGATAATCTCTCAATATTTTCCTGGGCAATTAAAGAAATGTACTTTTTATTTCTTTATGTTCAGTTTGTTTTGATTTCCCTACCAGTTTTTATAAGCATGCCTTAATGTATTATTGTGACTGTGTGTGGTCACTACTACTATTTTTTTTTTTTTGTTTCTTTTGTTTCTTTCTTAGATCATACAATGAGCTGATGCAAAAGATGTACAAGCAAGTATCTGAAAATCCAAAGATTTTAAAAGAAATGAAATCAGAAATGGCCGATCTGTTGACTGAGAAACTGGAGAAGATTGGTTTCCCTGCTGTATGTTTGTTTTATCACTCAATCTCTTTTACATTACTTGTCATGCAAAGATCCAACTAGAGCTCATCTCCAGCTCTATAGTTATTTTGACATAACTACACAGTGTGGAGGTCTTCATAAATGTAGTTTTTTAACCAGTCATAAGTTCAAACTCTGAAACGGTTATTGTATTTGGGGATGTTAGTTATTGTTGAGCAGTCTCAATCTGCTCTTCTTCAGTTAACCTAAGATATACTCATCATCATCATCTTCTTCATCATTATTTAATGTCTGTTCTCCATGCTGGCATGGCTGCACTAGGCACCAGTCGTCTGTTTGGCATGTTTTCTATGGCTGGACATCCTTTCTAATGCCAACCACTTCACAGAGTGTACTGGGTACTTTTACATGATGCCGGCATGGGTGCTTTTTATGTGGCACCAGCATTAAATATCTTGTATAACTAGTGAAATGGTGATCTTTCATGGTGAGTCCCTCTTCCATCACTTACACACATTGCCAAAACTCCATCTCAAAGACGAAGCTTTTCTTCATCATTATCATCATACTCTTCATCATCATCATCATTATCACAATCGTTTTACAATCCTTTCCATATTGGCATGGGTTGGATACTTTGACAGGGCTCAACTGGTCAGAGATGCATACCTTGCTCAAACATCTCAGTTTTTGACATAGGAAGGCTACCCAGCAGTAGAAACTGACACCAACCACATTACAAGGTGTACAGAATGCTTTTTTGTTTTTTTGTGGTACTGGCACTATAGAGGTTGACTTATCCTTGGTTAGATAAAAGAATCCTCTTACCCCTGTGTTGTCTCCTCTCAATTCAATAGTCACTTTACAGAGTGGACTGAGTGCTTTTTTGTGGCACTAATACTAATGAAGTCACCATGTAATTCATAAGACTAAAGAGCCTCCACAACCAACAGAGAATATGAGAGTGGATGAAGTCTTTAGGTGAGCATTGAGAGAAGTTAAAGTATGATGTGAGAAACAGATTTATTTGTTGTGAGAGGGTGGCAGTGGAGAGAGTAAATGATGAGACAGAGTTGGGTGGGGAGTAATGAAGTGACCAGAAGCAAAAAAAAAAATGAGTAGTGTCATGAGTTAGTGAAGAAGAGCCAGACATTTCATGCTGCTCTGGCATGAGTAGCCATATTGGAAAGAAACATAACATAAACATATAAAAATAAAATTACAAATGTCTAAAAACAGACCTTTTTTTGCTCACCCTAGGTATAAGGGGAAAACATCAATGTTTGCTAGATTCTCTGTTTGGGGATAGTCTAAAAAAAAGGAAATTCATTTTGCAAACAGAGTATTCTAAAAATATATCCATGCAGCTCTTCTACAACAACCTTCTCTACACACCCACTTCTCATACTTTAACCCCCCCCCCCAAAAAAAAGCACATTCTTCCTCAGGTCTCATAGTCCTGTAAGCTGCATGGTCGCCTCAATAGTGCTGGTGGCATGAGAAATATATCAGTACACAATGTTAAGTAATTGGTGTTAGGAAGGGCATCCAACCATAGAAACCATGCCAAACAAAACCTTAGGGCATGATGCAATCCTCAAACCCAATTGGATCCTGTCAAACCGTCTGACCCATGCCAACATGGAACATGGGTGCTAAATGATGATGAGGATGATGATGATGAATAAAACATACAGTATAGCTTAACCAGGACAATACAATATCTAAGTTGTGAGCTCTAGTAAAAGTTTTTCCTCTGTTTTTTTCTGACATGGAGCTACAGAGCAGATTTTCCATCATGCACCAGTTTTTAATCTCTCTCTCATTTACAGAGTACCAAAGCAATATCAACCAAAAGTTATCAAGACAAGATTTCAATCCTCAAGAAAGACAGAGTCAACAAAGCCAAGGTATACATACATACGCTACATCGTTTTTACCACTTACTTATTTCCAGATGTGTTGAGGTTATAATAATGGCAGTAGCACCCGCAGTGGTAGTGCTGGCGGGCCAGTTTAGTAGTACTTATGTCAGCAGTGCTAGTAGTGTTTGAGTTAGTGATAGGGGTGGTATTAATCATGGTAATAGTGGAAGCAATGGTGAGGGTGTGTGTTGCGATGATAAACTTGTTTAATCTCGGATCAACAGTGGCCCAGCAGATCTATGGTATATAACACTAGTAGAAGGATTAGACATAATCTACAGATCCATATAAACTATGTCTTTGTCTACTTGAGAGCAATATTATATTTTTCAGCATTTACTGTTTCATTGTGGAGGAGCAATGACCCAGTGGCTAGGGCAGCAGACTCGTGGTCGTAGGATCTCAGTCTCGATTCCCAGTCCGGGCGTTGTGAGTGTTTATTGAGCGAAAACACCTAAATCTCCACAAGGCTCCAGCAGGGGGTGATGGCGACCCCTACTGTTCTCTTTCACCACAACTTTCTCTCATTCTTTCTTCCTGTTTCTGTTGTACCTGTATTTCAAAGGGCCAGCATTGTCACACACTGTGTCATGCTGAATCTCCCCAAGAACTACGTTAAGGGTACACATGTCTGTGGAGTGCTCAGCCTCTTGCACATTAATTTCAGGAGCAAGCTGTTCCATTGATTGGATCAACTGGAACCCTTATCGTCGTAACCAATGGAGTGCCATGACTGTTTCATAGTATAGAGTAAGTCAATCTAGTCATGTATTTCCTGGTATATTATATTCATATTTATATTCATATTTTATATATTCTTTTTGTTTAACCTCTTTATGAAAATGTTTGGATAGTATTTGTGTGGAGGCTTCCTAACTAGCTTGTGGGTGTAATGTTGTGCAGTGTGGCATAGTTTTTAAACAGTTCCATTGTTGACAACATGAGGGACCATGGCATACTATGGTGTTTCTGAAAGCACTGTGGCTCTGTAGAGGAAGAACTGAGAAAACATGGAGTGGTAGAGACTTAGTAGTAGGAAGTCTTAGACTTAAGACAAAAGAATAAAGTAAATTGAATTAAGCTGGAAGAAGCCTATAGTCAACTGTAGTCAGAGAAACAGATATTGTTGCTCTACTGAGCTGTGTTACTCATGTCAATCTACTTACGGATGGTTCAAAAGCTTGGCTCATTTTACATTTTAGAAATACCCTGATTTTTATAAAGAACATAAAAGACTTGATGAACTCGTCAACACCATTGCTAAGAAAAAATTACAAGCTTCAGAGAAAAGTATGAAAACTGTGAAAGATAGTAAAACTGTTGTAAAAGGTTTGTTTCCTCCTTTTTTTAATCTTTTTGTTTTTTTGCTACTGTAGTTACTGTTGGAATTTTTTCTTTACAAAGAAAGAGTGCATCATAAATGTCAAACAACTTTAGTTAACAAAATGTTGATAGTAATGGTCTCCAGAACAGAATGTGGTATCTCCATTTGCACCACAGCTTATCACACAGCAGTTAACATCCTTAATTATAAGTATGTACTTTACCATAATATCATCATCATTATTTAACGTCCACATTCCATGCTGACATTGACTGGATAGTTTAACAGGATCCAATGGGTCCAAGGACTGTATCATGCTCCAGTGTCCATTACGGCATGATTTCCTTGTGTCCACTCCATTTACCGGTGAACCGGATACTTTCTTTTTTTTTTTTTTTTGTGCCACTAGCACTATTGAGATTTCCATGCAGCCTGCAAGACTACAACCTCCCCTCCAAGGAGGTGGTGGAGGGGATGGCAACTTTATGCTTAGGTTAAAATATGAGGAGTGGAGTCAAAGAAGGTTCTTGTAGAAGAGCTATTACTACATTCTTATTTATTCCCTTCTGTATTTCTTTTCAAATAATTTTTTTATATATTCATACTATGTTTGTTTAAAAACTGGTGTATTTTATGCATAAAAGTATTTGTATTACTTTTGTTTTTCCCCAAAAACATTTCTTTTTGAACACATCTCAGTTTATTCCATGAGAATTAATGGGGAAATAGGTTTCATATTACAGATTTCTGTGTTGTGGCTAGATTTTTAGAAACACAGAATTCCATAATTGCCTGTATATATTTCATACATACATGCATGCATGTGTGTGTGGGTGTAAATAGATACCCTGTACATGATGTTTGTATACCACTACCTCATTCAGAAGTAGTTTGTCTGGTTAAATTCACCATTTTGACAACTGGTTTTATTTGCATTAGATGGTATTTAGGATTTTCAGCTGTATAAAATTTATTACAAAGCACAATGGTATGTTTGATAATGAATGAATGGAATGCAGTACATGTTAGGTAAATTTGAAGTCTGATATTTCCAGCAGTGCTCTTTTTCTTAGAATAAAATAACTTAACAATATTTTGAAGTGGTAGATCACAAGTTTCTGTAGATATCAGGACCAAGAGTTGTGGCAATTTACTGTACTTGAAAAGATGCATCAAGCTATGCAAAATCACTGTCATCCATACATAGAGGCTTGTCCTTCATAAGTGCCAGTACCACATAAAATGCACTGATGCTGGTGCAGCATAAATGTACCCATACTGGTAAGACATAAAAAAAACACCCAGCACACTCTGTAAAGTGGTTGGCATTAGGAAGGGCATCCAGCTGTAGAAATCATGCCACAAAAGGCAATTGGAGTCTGGACAGCTCCTTGGCTAGCCAGCTTCTGTCAAACCATCCAACCCATTCCAGCATGAAAAACGGACATTAAATAATAATGATGATGATGATGATGATGATGATGATGACGGCGGCGGCGGCAGTTGGTTGGTTGGTTGGTTGGTTGGTTGGTTGGTTTATATTTCATGTTTCGAAATAGTTTTGATATGAGGACTGCATTAACAGGTATGTGACTGTTACATACACAGATATGTGACTATTAGATGATGCAAGGAAAGTAGTACAAGTTACTGGTAGTATTCACTTTATGTTATGTACTTTAGTATATAAAGTATATGCAACATTAGTGCAATAGTCTCTGCCATCAAAAATTTTGATTTTAGTAGAAAAGTACTTGGTTTTATTTATGACTACTTTTCTTTATTTAGCTCATGTCATAAGAGATTCGATGCTTTAGTGAAGAGACAACCACCTTCTGTCGTCAATGTTTTTTGGCCCCCATGTCTCGTAGATCTATGATCAAAGGCTGGAATACCTTTGATCAAACATTTGCTGTCCCCAATTTTTTCTTTTCCTTCTTTTGTATATCTAATAATACAGTTTCCAGTGTGTTCCTTTTTTTTTTATATACCAACCTATCTGAGATCACCTCTGGTGTTCTTATAAAGAAGCCATTTGCTTAAGGTTTGCATTGTTACATTAAAATCTTCCATTGTAATTTTATGTAAGAAAATGTAGCCTTGTTCCAAACGTAATTTCATTTTACTAAAACCCTCTAAATTCTTGATTGTTTACAGAACTGTTTGAAGCACAGGTAGGTGTGGTTCAGTAGAAATATTGTCTCAAAGGGGTTACGATGGCAGAACAATTTAAGGAGTGATTTGTCTGCCCTTTTCACAAGCAAAGAAACACCATCATAGGTTTTTATTATGTTATTTTTAATTTGTAAATTTTATGTGGTTGTTTATTGCAGCTCCAAAAGTTCAAAGCCCCCAACAAACTGTAAGATTTAATTCAAAGAAGAACAGCAGCAACAGCAACAAGATGCCAAAGAAGCAACAGCAACCAAAGCAACAACAAGCATCACATCGGCCAATTGATACCTTTGCTTCAAGACCCATTATTTCGAAAGCTGAAATTCATTCTCAAGGGGCATCCAGTAGCCATGAGCCAGTATCATCAATACGAAAATCTACAGCAACAATGTATGATTTGACTTTTCACACTAACTGTACCTTTCTTTAATTCATTTTGTCTCTTTTCCTGTTACTGTCGTCATCACTTCCATCTCTACTGCCACTGTTTGGACCCAGGTTGGCTCTAGTCCAGCAGCTCTATGGTTCATACATAGTCAATAGCTATGTGTAATGCATAGATCTGTTGTTCCAGATATACCATATCTGAGTTTAACCGAAGATACTGTACACATTGGTATACAGTGACTGTTGTTGCAATTTAACCTTAGGTCAGTCTTATCAGACCAAAAGTGTTCAGGTTGTGGCTATTTAGTCTTTTTGCAGGATTAGATGTAATCCTTCGTTTCTTTTTTAAAAACAGTAGTGTGTTATTTGAGAGAGATTTGGCTGTTATTTCTATCAGATCAAACAAGACTGTATATTATAGAGATTATTTTGTTGGCTCAATATGTGATGGTCAATCATGTAAGGTACTCTGTCACCATCTGGATACATTGTCTTTTTTCTTTATCTTTTCACTGTCCAGTCAGTTCATATGTGAACACAGATGGGCATGTGTCTGCCAGTGGTGACCAGCAGTCATTGTAGATTTGGTCAGTGCCAACAGTTGTTACTTCTATGAACCTACAATTGGTGCTGTGTACTTCAGCATTTAGACTTAATCTCGCTATTGATACTATTGCTACTTTTATGTGTATGCATTTTCTATGTTTGTCTGAAATGAGTGTGAGGATTGGACAATGGTTTTAAAATGGTATTGTACTAGCATTCTAGAGTGTTAGATATGTGTCTAGGTGTTGATGTGTTGGTGGGGATGACAATGATGAAAACAAGGAAGATGGTGGTCACAGTAAGGGTGATGATTTGAAAGTAGTGGAAACCATTTGGTTTCATTTAGTAAGTACTTTATTTTTTGCTATTTTTTCTGTTTCTCCATGAAAGGTCAAATGGTCCAAAGCAAAAGCCAACAATACCTTGGAGTGAGAGCGATGACAGTGATAAAGAGAAAACTGATTCATGGACTGATACTGATGTTTCCTCCCTTCTGAATGACCAACATTATAACACTCCAGCCAAGTCCCCTGCAACCCCAGCAAGGAGTGTAGCCCTTGACAAAGCTCAGCCATCACATCTTGCGGAGTACCCTAAAAAGCAGCCAGTTCCTTTGCCCCGTAAAAATGTCAGTTCTGATTTTGATGCTGAAGACAGGTAAGTGTCATGTTATATTTTGAACTGTTGAGTATATTCTTGAATATAATCAAGTTTTCTCAAATAATAATAATGATAATGATAATGATAATAATAATCCTTTCTACTGAAGGTACAAGTCCTTGAAACTTTTTGAGGGAGGGGTAGAGTCAATTACATCAACCCAGTACTTGACTGGTACTTAACTTATCAACCCTGAAAGGATGAAAGGCAAAGTTGACCTCGGCAGAATTTGAACTCAGAATGTAAAGACAGACGAAATACCACTAAGCATTTCACCCAGCATGCTAACGTTTCTGCCAGCTCACCACCTTCATATTTTTTCACAATTGCATGATTGCACAATAAGCAAATGTCTTCAACCAAGGCCTTGGTTTAACTAAAAGCATGTTAGTAAAATTTGTTCAACAGAAACCGTGCTGAAACCTGTCCTATATGTATCTATGTTTATCTTTTGCAAAAGATATAAATATCAGTGTAAAACTGTGCTCATTGAAAGAAGTCCTTTTCATTAGATTTCAAGCATTCAAGCACTCACTGAAAATTCTTGCTATCAGAAATGCAACAGACTAGTTATAAACCCAACAACCCTATTGTTTTCAAATTGAATTCAAAAACAGAATATCAAATAAGCAAAAACTGGTTAGGCTTAAGGTGTTGAGTCTTTTGGCATATTGTTGATAACAAGACCTGCACCACTGACAATTCATTAAATAGCTTAGTACCTTAATCAACCATGTGTGACTTTTGAGAACCCTGAGTACACACTTATATCTTCATCTCGTTTTATCACCTGTTGTTGTTGTTGTTGTTGCAGCAGCATAGGTCTAGTTTAGTCTTTCATCTTCAGAACTATATAATAAAACCATGACTATCCTACATTTTATTTTGACATAGTATCTAGTGGTACATTGTTGAATACATCCTTCCATTTTTAGGATGGTAGAGTATAATCTTAAGAAAATTCAGATCCTATACTTATCTGGCTGATATATATCCCCCCCCCCCACATACACACACACAGAAGGAGAGAGGCATGTTAATATTGTTCATAAGAGTACCCTTCAATCATTGGGCAATAAAATGTTCTTACGAAGACCTGTTGAATCAAGTGAAGTCATTGTTGTGGCTGATGCCAGTACCACCTGAGTGACACCTGTACTGGTGGCATGTAAAAAGCACCATTCAAGCGTGGTCGATGCCAGTACTACCTGACTGGCCCTCATGCCAGTCAGGTGGCACATAAAAAGTACCCACTGCACTCTCGGAGTGGTTAGCGTTAGGAAGGGCATCCCAGCTGTAGAAACCTTGCCAGATCTGATTTGAGCCTGGTACAGCCATTTGGCTTGCCAGTCCTCAGTCAAACTGTCAACCCATGCCAGTGGACGTTAAATGATGATGATGATGATGTTGGTATTATTATTTACACCAAGGTCTGCCTCATACAGCAAATCTGTGATCATAGGGTTACTGGATCAAAGGGGTACTGTATTATCATAGGGTTATTGTGATCATAGGGGTACTGTATTATCCTTGGTGTACTTCTATTTTTAAGATTGTAGGGTGTGATTTGTGAAAGTGTATGAGCCAAGTGGTTTAGAGTGTTGGGTTCACGATTGTTAGATCATGACATCAATTCTTGGACCAGATAATATCTTGTGTCCTTGAGCAAAGCATATCATTCCACATTTCTCCACTTGACTCTTATAAGAGGAGTACCAACAACAGCTGGCTGGTTAGCCCTATGATGGGCAGGTATCCTATTCAGGGTGTAGTCTTGAATAATCAGTTGTTTAAAAGCCACAGAAACCCAGATATGTTACAATCTCATGATTCTATAGACTCAAGGCAGAGGGTGTAATTTGAAGGAAATTTGGCTCTTATTTTTGGCAGATCAAGTGACCATTAAAATTTTTTTTCTTTTTTACAGTAAAAAGTATTAACTTCAACTTTTTTTTCTCTTTACAGCAGTGATTTCGATGTAGGAAATAGTCTAACTGGTCATTCTAAAAAGACCCTAAATCGTCCAACAGCAATTCCTACAAAGGGTACAAAGGTTGCTGAGATTGGGAATATGATTCAGTCCCAACTTGAGGTTTGTCTTTTGTTTCAGTATCACTTCAGTCCCCGTACATGGATCACACTTTCCACAGTCCCCTTTTAACATATTTGAATAACTAATGGCTGGGTGAAATACCTAATGATGGCAACTGTATGAAAAACAATGAGTAAGCCAGGTGCTGTTATATTTTATGCTGTGAGCAAATAAATTTCAATTAAAATTGATAGTTAATCATGGTAAAGTGCAGCAAGGAATTTAAATTAATTAACCCTTTCATTACTATATTTCTGTTGAAATACATTATCTTTGTTTCAATTAAATATTAAAATAATGAAGTATTTAATGAATAACATGTCATTATCAAGTTGGTGTTTGGAACATAATTTAACTTGAAATTTTGATGGAAGGTTTTAATTTAGATCACTTTAAAATAGAAAGGTGGTATCATACAACCAAGGACAGGCTTAGATAGTTTGGCATTAAAAGGTTTGAATAATTTAACTCTTTTGATACCAACTTGCCCCTAAGACCACCTTTGGTTCTATGATAATAACTTGCCGTTTCATCATCATCATCATTTAATATCTGATTTCCATGCTGGCATTGGCTGGATGGTTTGAGAGGAGCTGGCCAGGCTCCAACTGTCTGTTTTGGTTTGGAATGGTTTCTATGGCTGGGTACCTTCCTAATGCCAATTACTTTACTGGATGTGTTTAGTGCTTTTTACATGCTAATGGCATGGGTGCTTAAAATTGGCATGGGCACAAATGTATTTTAGACCTCTTGGTTCAGTGAGGGAGTGGGGGGAAAGACTATTATAGAGGACATGAAAAATCTTCCATCAAAATTTCATGCTTATACTCCAAACACAGCTTAAGTAATGACACAGATATTTTAAGAAATTCTTCATTATTTTAAAAATTAACCAAAACAAAGGCAATGAATTTTAACAGAAATATGGTAAAGGCAGTATTAAATTACAATGTTGTAGTAAGTCTGCTTGATCCTTAACAGAGCAGTGACAACTTCAGACATGTTTCGGCCTTATTAGACTTTGTCAGTGCAATATAGTCTGTTCTCAATAGTTTCACTAATTCATTCTTTAGGAGTTGTATTTAACTCTGTGTGTGTGTGTGTGTTTTATGAAGACTTGATTTATAGGATTCCTATATGTATCTAATCAACAACGGAGCGACATCATTTTCTTCCTTTCCAAATATATATCTTAAATATATTTACTATGTAATTGGCATCAAAATTGCATTATCATTATGAAATAGCATAAAAATTCAATAGATAAATATAACAGCAATGTGTTCACTTCCCCTGTCTCTTTCCATTTATTCATGTGATGTTCTGTGTATTTACCTACGTTGTTAATATCACTCCTACCAATCTTTCTCACTATCTATCTCTACCCCTCTCTCTCTCTTGATCTTTACTCTCTCTCTCTATTTACCCCTCTCTCTTCCCTTCTATCTCTACCCTCTCTCTCTATCTTTACCCCTCTCTCTTTCTTTTGATCTCTATCCTCTCTCTCTATCTCTACCCATCTCTTTTGAAATATCAATATCCATTCGCCCCTCTTTTCCCATAACATCATACATTCCATTATCACCAACACTTACTCTCTCTTCATCATCATCATCATCGTTTAACGTCCGCTTTCCATGCTAGCATGGGTTGGACGATTTGACTGAGGACTGGTGAAACCGGATGTCAACACCAGGCTCCAATCTAATTTGGCAGAGTTTCTATAGCTGGATGCCCTTCCTAACGCCAACCACTCCGAGAGTGTAGTGAGTGCTTTTACGTGCCACCGGCATGAAGGCCGGTCAGGCGGTACTGGCAACGGCCATGCTCAAAATGGTGTGGAATGAAAATGAGGCTCTGGATTAAAAACGAGGCTCTGGAATGAAAACGAGGCTCTGGAATGAAAACGAGGCTCTGGAATGAAAACGAGGCTCTGGATTGAAATCGAGGCTCAGGATTGAAAACGAGGCTCTGGATTGAAAACGAGGCTCTGGATTGAAAACGAGGCTCTGGAATGAAAACGAGGCTTTCTTCCCTCGAGTTGCTTTCACACACTTTTTCAATTAATCAACAAACACACACACACACACACATACACACTTCATACCAGAAACATACCACATACATACACATCACATTCACACACATCATTGCAGAGTCCACTCTGTTGCATACATTCAGGCTAGGTCATCATTTTGGGGATACTTTCCTCTCTCCTTCCCTCCAGTCAAGGAAAGTAAGGGGGAAATACCTTACTCCCTGGCGGCGAGCTGGCAGAAACATTAGCATGCTGGGCAAAATGCTTAGCGGTATTTCACCTGTCTTTACATTTTGAGTTCAAATTCTGCCAACGTTGATTTTGCCTTTCATCCTTTCAGGGTCAATAAATTAAGTCGTAGTTGCATGCATCCCCCAAAATTTTGGGGCCTTGTGTCTAGAGTAGAAAAGAATACCTTACTCTCTGACTAAAAAATAAAAAAAGAAATATTTTCTATGAACACACATATCATGTTCATACACTCACACACATCAAACCCTCCTACACATATACCTTTCTATTCTCTCTCTCTCACACAAACATACATACACACAACACATATATACCCGCATACAACATAAACCCTGCTATCCATACATACAACCAATTTTATTTGTTATGATACTGGTAACTTGTCATAATGACGCATTTATTCTTCCAGATCATTGTAATTCCTGGCTATACTTAGATATCTTATGCACTGTCTCTTGTATGCTTAGTGCCTGTATTTCTGGTTTTATCTTGTTTATTCCTACACATTTGCAATTTCGTATGTTAATGAGTTAGGAGAGGTTACTCTACATTGATTAGCATCTGCTGACTATGACTGGTCAAGAACATCAAATGTGTATATTTAAGTTTGCAAATGGCTATGTGTGTTGTGAGTGTAATAATGTTTCTATATGTTTATAACCAGGATTGTGTTTGTGGTTTTGTTTGTACATATGTATATATATTAAAGGAGGTACAAACACTTTCACACACACACACACACATATACACATGATGGAAACTTTTGCTTACCAAATTCAATCACAAGGCTTCAGTCAGCCCAAGGCTGTAGAAAAGACACTTGCTCAAGTGCCATGCTGTGGGACTTAACCCAAAACCATGTGGTTGAAAAGCAAGCTTCCTAACCACACTGCCATGTCTGTACATGAATATTTGTTGCTTTTGATAGTATATGTTTATGAATGGACGTTTGTGTGTGACATTTTTGAGTTGTTGCATGTATGTGTGTGTATGTGTATGTACAGAATGTGCCGCCAAACAATTGAGAGCAAAACAAAAAAGGTAGAGACTAAGATACCAAACAGAAAAATTAATGACGTGACCCCAGTAAAATGACACACACCTTCAACAAGGTGTGTCAATGAAACAAACCAGACAACAAAACCATCCCCTTGCTTTCAATGATGCTCTTTATGCAGCTACAGAGGTGACTGCTTGTTAGGATCAGGTGACCCTTCACATGCTACCCACAACACCCATTACTGCAACTGCCAAAATGTCCTTGGCATCATGGAGTTGCTGGTCAGTCTCATCCTCTGGTCACACCACAGACATATTATTCCAAGAGCAGAAATCAGGAAATCTGAGAGATCATGTAATGTTGGGGGGGGGGGGGGTCACAAATTATACAATTGTCATTGGTTTGCTCGACATGAACAGCCCTCTCTTCATCATGTAGGACTTCTACATGATGTCCTCATGCACCACATGTTTGATAGTGATACATTTTGCTTTTTTCCATTCCAGAATCGACCACATGTCAAATTTCCTGGTGCTGTTGATTTGATGAAGAAACCAGAATATACAGAGGTACTGCTATACTTGGTTATTTCCTCCAACCTGTTTTTACATTGTAACATTCTTTATGTTCATCTAACAGAAAATCTTTAGAAAAGCATGAAACATGTCTGCTATTCAAAAAGTCTCTCCTAACATAAACAAATTTTTCTACATTCATTTCAGTTATGTACATTGATGCTTTGCAAATAATATCTAAATCCGTTTTTGCCACATTCATAGTTGACTGGTTCCAGATTAATATTGTCTCTTCATGAAATTATGTGTTCTCTTCAATAGGCTTTCTTTACTGGTAATCCTTAACTGCATTGAAGTCAAAAGTAATGCCCAAGACAATAGCAATAGTTAGAGTGGTGGTGAAAGTTATGTTTAATATGAACTTGAATCCTCTTATGTTCTTCCTAAATTTGTCCATGGCATAGTTGTTCATATAACTTGAAACAGTTATGCAGTTGCCTCTGTACAAGGTGAAGCTTTGGAAGCATGTGCACTTAAGATTGTCAGAGTAAATAATCTAATGTGGTTCATGACAACAGCCACACCTTAGTTCCCATCAGAAACACCAACCTATAGGTTACCTTCCTTTTCACCCAACAGGAGTTGTCATGGAGTAATACTTACTTCCTAACATCCATAGCCATATACTAATATCAAGGTCACTAATTTTAGTGGATTACTTTCTAAAGTTGAGGGTTTAAAGAAAGGATTTTGATATACAAAGATAAATATTTATGATATCAAACAGAGTCAACTCGCCTGTTACTTTGTTCATAATTCCACAAAAACCTTTGTTGGCAGTACTACAATTTCATTGGACTAATCCACTTCTTCAAATATCAGAATTACTGTCATAAACAGAGTTCCCTATTAGCTAATCTTAATCCGTTATTTAATAGCATAATTTTCACAAAAACTTCACTAAAGTTTTACTGGAATTGACTGCAAAAGTGATTCATGCAGACACATGATGCTGATCATCGTTGTGTGTGCTTCTGCCTTATTTGGTACAACTCATCAGAGATTGCATTTTTGCCTGTCTTCTGTAAATGGAAAGATTATATATATATATATATATATATATTAAGGCCATCCCTAAATCAAAAATTTGATGTGCATAAATAGCACATTTCCTGGCAGTTTGGTCAATTAATTGATTATTATTTATAGAATAAATGGTGTGTTTCAGAAAAATGCAAACATACTATAGAGAATATTCAAGTAAGCAATACGAATTTTAGCCTTTGATGTGATGCGTAATGAAATTCACTAGGCAAGTGTAAACAAGTTTTATGCAAATTATTTACAGACAATAAAATGGAGGATTAGGTGGCATGGTTTCAGTCATATTTAGAAGTAGTTGTCATCTGTTTTCTTTTCTTTTTTTTTTTTTCATGCTAATGATGTTGATGATGATGATAATTATAATCATGAGGATGATAATACTAATGGTCTATTTTTCAGGCTGATGACTCTGACTTTTCAAAGATTTCTCTCTTGGATGAAGATATTAACGATAACAGACTCAGAAATCCAAAGTAAGAATTTGACTGTTTTCTTTCATCATCATACATATCTTTATTTCTGCAGAGAACTAAAAATAGATCTTATATGGAGAATGATACTATTAAAATCAGAGAGAAAAACTTTCTCACTGTCAAGAAGTATGTCATCTTGGTGGTAGATGTTCTGTGTATGATTACGTTTAATGCATTGTTATGCACTCAGATATACAT
Source organism: Octopus bimaculoides (assembly GCF_046866305.1). NCBI lineage: Eukaryota > Metazoa > Mollusca > Cephalopoda > Octopoda > Octopodidae > Octopus > Octopus bimaculoides. The sequence goes on along the minus strand of NC_142934.1, from coordinate 66,405,327 downwards.
ACACACACACACATCATAAGGTGTTGAAATTGTGATGATATTTGGTTGACAACTGATGAGAGGTTAAGCATATCTACATCTTTTGTACGTGTAGATTTTTTTTCCCTATTTTATTGTTTTTTTTTGTTGTTCCCCTGCACCACGTTTTCATTAATATATATAATACACACACACACACACACACATATAATCATCATCATCATCACTTTCCTTGCTTGCTAATATGGGTTTGACAAGTCTCCATGGTCAGATTCAGCACATATTTGTGTGTGCTCCTCACCCAGGTTGGTTGAAGGACTCTATCTTGCTCATGAGTTTATTTTTGACTTAGATTCTATGGCTGGAAGCACTTCCTAAAACCAACTACTTTACAGAGTTTATTAGGTACTTTTTTCTGACACCAGAACTGGAAAGGTGTCATGTTCTCAACAAGGCTAAATGGTTCTTTCAATCTTATATTACGTACACAAATATGCAACAGGCTTCTACGCAGTTTCCAAATTTCATTCACTGCAGTTGAAGACACTTGCCCCAGTTGCTGTTCAGTAGAATTGACTCTGTGAACCAAGCTTCTTAACATGACAGTTATACCTATTGCTCATCTATACACTCACACACACACACACACACACACACACACACACACACACACACAGGTATAGTTATGTGGTTTTGAGTTCAGTCCTACTGTGTGGTACCTTAGGTAAGTCTCTTCTACTATAGCCCTAAGCAAGTAGAAACTACTTGGGGCAGTTAGTCTTTTAATTAAGTAAAAGACATGCAAACACATATGTGTGTGTGCGTGTGTGTGTGTGTCCATCCTTGTCTTCAAACTGCATAGCAGTTGCAAATAAGTTTTTAAAACTTGATGGATATGGCAATGATGATGATGATGGTTATGTTTATATAGCACAGAGCTGATGTTGATGATCATGTTGGGAGTGGTGGTGATGTTAACAATATTGGACAATTACTGCTATGGCTGCCTTATTTCATTTCACATACAGATATACATCCACACCAGCTAGCCGCACAGCTCTTGACACTGAGGTCTCTACTAACACCTACAGTACCAGTAAGTGGGGATCCTCCTCTAAAGGTAAGTGCTTTGCAGCTACTACTTACATCATATCTTTCACAAACACCCTTTATTTCTTGTCCTCTTCCTTTATCTTAGCTCTCTGATCCCTTCCTAAGATTTTATAACAATTATCGTCATCATCATCGTTTAACATCTGCTTTCCATGCTAGCATGGGTTGGATGATTTGACTGAGGACTGGCAAGCCAGAAGGCTGCACCAGGCTCCAATCTGATCTGGCAGAGTTTCTACAGTTGGATGCCCTTCCTAACACCAATATAAAAGAGATCTCATAACACATGGGGTTATATTGGCCCTTAACAAAATATGGAAGGATTTGAACTTAAAAGTGTAAGCGAATAAAGTAATAAATTGCAGAAATGAAGTTTTGCAGGTCCCACAAAACATACATGGAATAGTATTTATTTGATATTTTAATGCCAAGGATATTAGACACTGAAAATACCAATATGAGACAGAAAAGAGAAATACACCTCTAATTCACAATTTCTCTCTTTTTTAACAAACATACTTTATAGTCTTACTCTAAAGGAGTGGCTGTGTGGTAAGTAGCTTGCTTACGAACCACATGGTTCCAGGTTCAGTCCCACTGTGTGGCACCTTGGGCAAGTGTCTTCTACTATAGCCTCGGGCCGACCAAAGCCTTGTGAGTGGATTTGGTAGATGGAAACTGAATGAAGCCCATCGTATATATATATATATATATATATATGTGTGTGTGTGTGTGTCTGTGTTTGTATCCCCCAACATCACTTGACAACTGATGCTGGTGTGTTTGCGTCCCCGTAACTTAGCAGTTCAGCAAAAAGAGACCGATCGAATAAGTAGCAGGCTTATAAAGAATAAGTCCTGGGGTCGATTTGCTTGACTAAAGGCAGTGCTCCAGCATGACCACAGTCAAATGACTGACACAAGTAAAAGAGTATATTGATTACATCACATGTTTTTATCTGTCAATGGTTAGAGAAGTCCTAACCATTGACAGATAACAACATTTGATGTAATCAATTTGTTTACATTTAGAGCAAGGCTACAAAGTATGAGTGGAGATGCGTGGCTTAGTGGTTAGGGTGTTGGACTCCTGATTGTAAGATTGTGGGTTTGATTCCTGAACCAGGCAATACGTGTTCTTGAACAAGACACTTCATTTCACGTTGCTCTAGTTCACTCAGCTGGCAAAAATGAGTAATTCTGCAATGGACTGGCATCCCATCCAGGGGCAAAATATATACGCCATGAAACTGGGAAACCAGTCTTTATGAGTCAGTATGACTAAAGAAAGTAACTTTAACTTTATAAAGTATGAACCTGATTAGTTCTTAGTCTTGGTACTTTTGGCAGAGAAAAAAATACCCTTCTGATAATAGAGATTAGTAACTTATAAGTACTTTATGGTTTATACCAATTTGAGTCAAGTCAAACTGGTCTGTCTAATTTACATAACAGATGTATTGGAAACATAGATCAACTAATTAATTAACAATGTACTATATGATGGTTCTTTGATTCATTTGAAGTATAAAATGTACCTTAACGAACATAGTATTTTGCCTTTCTGTGGAAAATTAAACAAAGTTAATATACCACATGAGTTATTTTTTAATGCAAACACTTCTCCGGCTGTCAACTCCTGTCAAAATGTCCAACCCATGCTAGCATGGAAAACGGATGTTAAATGATGATGATGATGATGATGACATCACATTGAAGAAAAGCTCTTCTTCACCAGTATGCTATGTTAGATATTAGAATAGTTTCTCTCTCTTTAGCACTAAGTGATTAAGAAATAACCTTCATCATTATCACCATCATCATCATTTTAGCAATCATTCTCCATCCTTGCATAGGTCAGAGGTTATTGAGGCAGATTTCCTATGGCCAAATGCCCTTCCTGTCACCAAAACTTACCTGTTTTCAAGCAGGGTAATATTTCCCTATGATCATACATGTTTTCTCAGAATATTGGAAATGAATAATACTGCTTATATGACAGTGACGTTCATTTACAACTACCAAGACAAGGAGACCCGAATACATACACATACATACAATAAGCTTCTTTTGATTGCCCTCTATCTAATTTACTCACAAGGCTTTGGTCAGCTCAGTGCTATACTAGAAGACACCTGTCCAAGGTGCCATGCAGTGGAACTGAACCCAAAACCGTGTGGTTGGGAAGCAAATGTTTTAATCACACAGCCACATCTGTAGAGTTAAAAATAATATAGTTAAAATAATTTGAGCAGATGGCATTGTAGATACTCTGCAGTATAATCAATAGTAATCTCTCAATAGATATTTAATCTGAGCTCCAAATCTTGATCTTTTACTCATTCCTATCTCAAACCAGTGCATATAATGTTTTTAAATTAGCTTTTATTTAAATTTTGTGTTGTTTATATGTTTTATTTTATTTCTCATTGCCAGTGGTCAGCTCCTTGAGCAGTTTTGACTCCACCTAACACATGTGCTGAATCTTCCCGTCAACTCAAGTGGGTCTTTCCACTTTGACTTCTACTGTTATCAACCACAGAGAAATGTTTACAATCCAAAAATTTCGATATATGATCCTGTCATTTATGATTTTTTTTATTGTTAGTTTTTGCTGCTGCTGCTGCTGCTGCTTCTACTACTACTACTACCACCATCACCACCACCACTACCATCATCATCATCGTCATCATTATTAATTTTATTATACAGAATTGTCAAAGCGTTAGAAAAATTTGCTTTGCCTTATTCGTGCTTGCTCTGCATTCTGAGCTCAAATCCTGCTGAAGTCAACTTTGTTTTTCATCCTTTCAGGGTTGGTAAAATAAGGCACCAGTCACAAACCGGAGTCAATGCAAATGACTTTCCCTCTTCCCCAAGTCTGCTAGCATTGTGCCAAAATTTGAAACCATTATTATCATTATTATTATTATAATTATATAAGGTGGCCAGCATGCAGAATCATTAGCATGCTGGATGAAATGCTTAGCAGTATTTCGGCCGTTGCTACGTTCTGAGTTCAAATTCCGCCAAGGTCGACTTTGCCTTTTGTCCATTCGGGTTCGATTAATTAAGTACCAGTGAAACACCGGGGTCAATGTAATTGACCAGTTCTCTCCTCACAAATTTGAGGCCTTGTACCTTTAGTATAAAGGATTATTATAATTATTATTAGATGGTGAGCTGGCAGAGTCATTACTATACTGGACAAAATACTTAATGACATTTCATGTCTTTACATTCTGAATTCAAATTCTGCTAAGGTCAGCTTTGCATTTCACCCTTTCAGGGCCAATAGAATAAGCACCAGTTGAGCACTGGAGTCGATGTAATCAACTAGCTCCCTCCCTATAAAATTTCAGACCTTGTGCCTATAACAGAAAGAATTATTAGTATTGTTGTTGTTGCTCAGAATTGGTAGAGTACCAGGCAAAATACCAGTGGTGTTCTGTTATGTCCCCTTTTCATTCTGAAGTCCCACTTTGTCAACTTTGTTTTCTATTACTCACAGGTTGACAAATTAAATATCAATAATGTAGAGAAGTCATTTTAAAAACTATGTTAGCCAGTCAAAATTTTAAAAAATCTTTATTATAATTATTACTTAGTGGTTTATTACAATTTATTATAATTATTACATGTGGATAATAAAATTATTAGTACTTTGTAACATATGAATAAAATGATAATTTATTTTCAAATGCAGAAACTCTGTTAGAACAGCAAAAATTTTGGGTAAATTACCCTTACAAAACAGAAAAATTTGTCAACAAATAGTCAATTTGACAAATTTTTCTGCTTTGTAAGGGTAATTTACCCAATATTTCTGTTGTTCTGATGGCATTTCTCTGTTTGAAAATAAATTATTTTATTTGTATCTTACAATACAGATTTCAGTGCTTATAAAATAAACAAACGTTTAGTTTGTTTTGTTAGTCTTTATTATAATTATTGCTAGCAGATAATGATTAAATTATTAGTGCTTTCTTACAATAAATGGTTTCAAATTTTGGCACAAAGCCAGCAATTTGGAGGGTGGGTACTTATTTTATCGACCTCAAAAGGATGAATGGCAAAGTCGGCTTTGGCGGTATTTGAACTTAGAACATAGAGACAGATGAAATGCCACTATGCATTTCGCCCAGTCTGCTGATGATTCTGCCACCTCACCACCTTTTACTTTTTTATAATTATTACTATAAAATTATAAGTGTACCCAGCAAAATATATCAGGCAATTAGTTACATCTCTTTGTCTTGAGTTCAAATCCTGCTGTAGTTAGCTGGCCTGCCATGCTTTTATGACTGACAGAAAAAACTACCAATTAAGTTTTCACGTTGATATAACTGCCTATTTCCTCTAGCCTCTGTAACTCAAAGGATAAGTCCTGGTATCCTTGTACTTTGCTATTTTCTCTGTACCCCTCATTGACTTGCTCATCGTTTGGAACTGTTAAGTCATTATTATTATTATTCAGTAGTCTTAATCTTATCATGTTCTTTCACTGCAATACCAAGCACAGTTCTGTGTGCCTTGGGTATGTGCACTGGTTTGTTATGGTGCTCTTATTTTCAGTTTTGAAAGTGCTCTACATAGGATATGTGCGGTGCCTAGTAGTGCTATTTTCTGTATGTTATATAGCACTACTAGGCACCATGCACATCCTACATATTATCATTATTAAGTTTTATGCCTATTTCCTCTGTACATCTGTTCAAATCTTTAGGGATAGTTCCTAATATACCTACAATTACAGGGATTTATTTTACCCACACTTTCCATAGCCTCAGTAACTCAATGGCCAGGTACTCTTCTGTTTTCTCTATACCTCTCATATTGACTTTCTCATCATTTGGGACTGTGAACTCAATTACCTGGTACTTTGTATTCTTTTTGTCTACTACAACTAAATCAGGCCTTCTAGCTTCTATTACTTTGTCAGTCTGAATGTTTGAATATTATTCGTATACCTTCATAACACAGTGTAGGTAAAAATGCACCAGAGTCTTTAGTCATATGTCAAGTCACAACAAGTACCTCAGACAGATAATACTTTCCTTAAGATGCGTGCTGTGCCCAATAAGGCTGCTTTTTGCAAGACATCAATTTTGCATGGGATTTCAGTTGCCTTAGGAAGTCTTTAAGTTTCAATGGAATTGAGCCCAATGCTCTGATCACCACTGGTATCACTTTTACATTACCCTATTATTATTATTATTATTATTAAGGCAGTGAGCTGGCAGAATCGTAAGCATGCTAGGCAAAAATGCTTAGTCATCACCTTAATCCAGTATCAGCAAATCTATTGAACTTTATTGATCCTCACACACATACACATATGCACACTCACCACATTCATCCCCCCACCTTCTACCACCACCACCACCACCACCACCATATGTGTCATCTCCCAGAATACCTCTCTAATCATGTCATTATAATTATTATTCCTAATTATGTTAAGAAATAATTTCTTCTGGGTTACTAAAGATAACTTTTACTTATGGGTTGGAGTAGGAGGTCAATGCTCCTGTTTGAGGTTAAAGGTCATTGCTTATGAAACGGGTTTTAACTAAACACAACTGTCACTTGATATCAATATCACTTGCATTAACATCTTAGTTAATTCTTAATTAGATTCATTAAGTTATTTCTAATTGGAAACACTGAACCAAACTAAGATACCTTGTTATGTTGAACATTAACATGATTGCCTATCCTGCTAGCACTAAGTGACTGGTAAGTTATCTTGTAGAAATAAAACAACAGAGTTAAAATAGCAGAAACAATTTATAATATTGAATTTGAGGAGATGGAAAGGCAGGTAACCTATAATACAATTGCTAACGTGATTGCCAAGCAAACAATTGATAGATATATTGGTTTAAGTTCAATCAGTGTTCAAGTTGTTCTTTTTTGACTCAAACTGGTGCCTATATGGCTAAGCACTAACGATAATAATTATATATTTTATTTTTGTTATATTTTACTAATCAAGAGTTATTTCTTTTTGTTTTTTTAAAGAAAACGTTTTTTGAAATATATACAATTATACTATGTTCTATTATACTACACTGTTTATTCATTCTGTCACTATTATGACTTTCTCATTGGTTGTTATTTTTGGCAACTGGTGAACATTAAAAATTTATACTGCATGTAATGAGCATTCTCTTCCTCTTTCGTTTATGCACTTTAGTGAACACACATACACATAAATGCATACACACTCACATATTCCCCACTTCTGTCATCTTCTCAAGTCAAGTTGCTTCCTTTCAATATCCTTATCAGCAACCGTTGCATAGCTGTCTACTATTCTCTCTCTCTTTTTTCTCTCTTTCATTCCTATCTCTAGAGCTTTTGTAATTCTATTCTCTTCTATCACACTTTCACTCTTACTCAACTTTCACCTAATAGTTGGGTAGGAAAGAAACATATGGAAGCAACCTAGTGTGGAAGGGTCACTCTGTGAGTCTTGCCAAAGACACAACAACCTCTCTAGTGCTGGAGCCTTGATTAACTACATCTCATTCATTCTGAAAGTAGTTGCTGATAGAAAAGGCATCCAGCTGTAGAAATCATGTAAAAATATGAGACATCGAAATGAGACACAGTCTTTCCTATCTAGGAGGACAGTAACTTTAAATAAGAGCTCACTTTGACTGTGATAACATGCCCAACCTGTGCCAGCATGCAAAGCAGACATAAAATTATAACCAGGTTGATCTATACATATATATATATAAGCATGCAGACACATGCACACACATTCACACACCTTTAATAGCTGAATGGTTGCAAAGAAAGATGATGAAATGAACAAGATCCCCTTTTCCAAATACCTTTTCGTTACAACCTTGCTACAGTGCAGGTGGTTGGCCAAAATATACTCTAAAAATCCACTAATCAAGAAGAGAAATCATGCATGTATGTGCACACACATACACACATACACACATACATGTATGCGTGTGTTATATTGAAAACACAATTTCAAGTTTGATCATATTTATTTAATTCTTTTTATATATAAAATTTGAGTTGTAGTATTTCTATATTAGATCTTTGTTTAGTTCAGGTTCCATTTGCATTTCTAAAATTTCTCAATTTAAATTTCTGGATAAAATGGTTATAATGTCAAATTTGTTGTTTTATAGTTAGCATGAATCTTGGGAATGATGCATTTTTCTTTTTTTTCCTGACATCATTGATGATTAAATATTTCACCATTGACTCTAAGTTAATTTCATTCATCAATTTCTGTACTTAGTATCTTTCAAAAGTACTGTACCTGCGTTAATTTTTGATTTATATTTTATCAAAAAAGCTCCTATTTACTTATCTTCTCATTTTTTATTTACTGAGAAATTCTGTATAGATTGTTTGTAGTCATGGCTGTAAGGCTAAGAAGCTCACTTTTCAACCATGTGGTATTGGGTTCGGACCCGTTGCTCAGCATCTTTGTCAAGTGTCTACTACTATAGCCCCAGGCCAATTAATGCTTTGTAAGTGAATTTGGTAAACAGAAACTGTGTGGATGCCTATCGTATATACTTGACATGCAATGTTGGTTTGTTTACATCTCTGTAACTTAACAGTTCAGCAAAAGAAACCAAAAGAATAAGTATCACACTTAAAATAAGTACTGCAGTCAATTTGTTCAACTAAACCTTTAGCCTGGCAACTGTCCGATGACTGAAACAAGTGAAAGATAAAAGATATGAGCCAAATAGCTCGAAACTGACTGGTCCTACGATGCTGTCAGCTGCTGGAGGGTGGTAGGGATTCGCTCCCCCTGCTAGCAATATATTGTATATAAAGGGTGCAGAGCATGCACCAAAAACCAGCTGGTGGACAATCTGCCAGGGGTTAAACTAGTAGTAACATTCATCTGTCACTTTGATGTGGCTACTCACTTAACTGATAAAAGATAATGCTTTCTATCTAGTTTTGTTTCGTATTTCACAGTCTAGTTTACTACAATAGCTCCTCATTGTAAAAATACACAGCACCCTAGTAATAAAATTAGGAACAATTACTCATTACTGAAAGTAACTTGGAGTTAGCAGCCAAAAATCTGGTGATGATATCATCAATAATAAAATCATGTTCATGATCCTTGATAGACAAGAGAACTTTATTGATCTAAAACTAACCTTGGGATTAACCCTTTTGTTACCATTATTTCTGTTGAGATACACTGCCTTTGTTTCAAATAAAACTTTCAAAATAATAAAGAATTTGGTAAAATAAGTATCTTATTAAACCTGTATTTTTAAGGTGGTGAGCTAGTAGAACTGTTAGCTAGCCAGGAAAAATGTTTAGCATCATTTCGATCATCTTTATGTTCTGAGTTCAAATTTGCCAAGGTCACCTTTGCATTTCATTCTTTCAGGGTCAATAAACTAAGTACCAATTGCATACTGGAGTTGATATAATTGACTAGCCCTCTCCAAAAGAAAATGTTGGGCCTTGTGTCTATAACAGAAAGGATTATTAAGCCTGTATTTAGAACATAAATTAGCTTGAAATTTTGATGGAAGGTTTTAATTTAAATTGCTTTAAATCATGAAATTTACATCATAAAACCAAGGGCAGGCTTAAACGGGTTGGTATCAATAAGGTTAATAAATGAATGTGAATAAGCCTTGATAAAAAGATCAAATTTGCACATAGTTGTGTTTTCAATATAACTTGTTTGTTTAAAAAGATTTTCTTTTAACAAACTTTATATAAAATCCCACCCTTTTTTTTTCTCCAGTATCATACTTTTTAAAAATTTTCTGTAATTTCTAATGTAAATTTCTTTGTTTTGATAAAGAGTCAGGGGACCAGTATATAGATTATTTTGTCAGACCCACAATGTCTCAGAAAATCAAAAAGCACATTCAGTGTGTCATTTTATAATCTACACATTCTGATAAGAGTCATCTTATGCAAACTTACAACAAAAATTATAGAAATAGAATAATAAATAAATATATATAATATTGTAGTATAAATTGACAACTGCGTGGAAACATTTTTAATCCTGAAAGGACTAAAAATGCTAAAATAAAATAAAATATTCATATACTTATACACAAATAATATTCATCATTCTTAATGTGTTTCTCATCAAGTTATCATTATTTTGCAAACATACAGACATTTTAACTTATTATGAAGATAAAAATTCCGTCCACTTTGATTTGTATATACAATTCTGAGATTTTTTTGAAACCGTCCATATGTTTACATATGCGTTTATATGTATGCTTCTATCCATACAAGTTTTTAAAATATATAAATATAAGCATACGAGTACGTAATTTTGATTACACTTTCACTGAAAACTTTTCAAGAAAAAAATTGTTTTACTTAGATATTTACATATTTAACCAATTCACATAATCAAAGGAATTTGTAAGTTTTTATTTTTATCTCCAATCGCCAAAAATTTATCCAAGTACTGGTTATAAATGCTCATTGTTTTTAAATATACAAACACATATGTAATGTAACTCTGTGTGTGTATATGTTGTTGTTTTTTCTGTTTTGTCACTTTCTACATTTTTCTTTTGATATTACATATTTCAGCCTATCCTCATTCTTCAATCACCATTTTTTATTTCATATACTATTATTACTCTGCAGTATCTGGCCTCAAGTTAGAGACACTGCCATGTCATGGTTAAGTGTTCAGTTGTAATCCGTTTATTATTTAACAATGATAAACAACAGGTATTTTATGTTGCTCTTTAAGTAAAATACAGATCTTGGTTTGCTGCAAACTACAGTTAAATTTCTGTTGGATGAATCATGTGAAATATTATCTGCATTGTAAAGGAACTGCTCTTCAGTATTCAATTCCAACAGAGAACTGCCAATACTTTAAGTGATGTAATGTCATAACCATTAGTAAATACTTCAACAGATTCAGATATCAATTGATGTTACAAGCATCAGAGGTCCAAGATATGAGGAAGGTTGATGCATTACAAACACAATTAGACTGTGTAGAAGTCAGAAAATCAATGATAGTGATATATTCATTATAACATAAATGGATTAGTTTTCATTAAATGTCTGTTTATGTTAAATTGAAGCATATGATTGTTTTTTTTTTTATTTTGTGTGTTTGTTTGTTTGTTTGTTTTATATATAATATTTGGATGCCTATCACACTTGATTCATCCAACTGTATTGAAGTATGAGCAATAACTTCTATTTAACCTTCATTTCAGTCTGTTGAGGTTAAGCCAAAACTTAAAGTTAATACTGGCGAAATAGCAATAGATGGAGAGTACATTGTAAATCATCAAAATAAAGTGTTGATTTTGACTTTTTTTACATTGTTTTACATTATCAGTTGTAGATACATGCATTATAATGACATACATACCAGGGGGCTGCTGAAAAGTTCCTGGCTTTGGGTAAAACAAAATACAGGATTTTGTTTAACATATTTCCCTCTCAGATTCACACACGTATTGAAGCAGTCCTTCAGTTTTTCTAAGCCCTGTAAAAGAACTTGGAAGGTTGGGCCTCCAACCAGGCCTTTCACAATACCCTTAAAAGCAGGAACTTTTCAGTACTCCATTGTACATGTATGTATGAATGTATGTATACACTTTTGCTCACATATTGATATCAACAAATACAGAAACATATACATGCACACACACACACACACACATATACACATATATATATATATATATATATATATATATATATATATATATATATAAATATATATATATAACACTGCACTATCTTGCTTTTTTACCGATATATTTTCATATTTTGACAAATACTCAAGTTATGGTGAATGTATACCAGTCAATTATATTTTGTTTGTTGCCATTGTATGAATTAAAGAAATGATTTTTATTAACTAATTTGTTTACTTATTTATTCAGTAATTTTTTTCCCCTTTTCTAATTTAACATTTTCAGACCTGATCTGGAACTGAACAATTTTCAGTTTAAATCCTACAAGGTGCAAATGTACGGATCATTAGATTTATCTTGTAGGAGAATATGATGAGGTTGTTTTGTATTATTTGGGGGGTTTTTTTGTTTTCTTTTTGTAGCCTTAGTATCATAGCTGAAGTAGTTGTAAACAGCAGGAGCACTGCATATTTAACCAGGGTTTCATTGGCTTGATGTTCTAAGTTTATGTTCTCCTACAAGGTGAAAGACAGCTACAGGGAATTACTTCTCAGTATTTTTCATCTGAAATTCCCTCAAATTTTCCATCTACAGATTAATCTAAAGATGCTTTTGATACAAAATGATTGATACAGTTTGAAGACTGATGGCATTTCTAGAATGAAGATTTTGCTGAATTTGACAATTTCTAAGGTTGATAAAATTATTATTAGTAATATAATATATACCATAATAGAGTTAATGAACTTTATAAACTTTCTTTGATCTTAAATAAAAGAAATTATTACAGCCATCTAATAATTGGACGAGGGACAGTGCCCATGAATTTTACAAAATCTCTCAAGACTGGTGGCATCAATTTTGTTGACATTCAGCTTGAATTTTGGCAAGCTGAATGAATGCTTGTTGGGAAAATGTGTTTGGGGTAGAAGAGGGGCAGAGGAATTAAGCTTTGGGAAGGATTTGGTGGGGTGTTTAGTATAGGATTGGAGGATTAATCAGAGAGTAAGAGAAGTGTAAGTAAATAAGATGATAGGCGACTTGTTAATTAAGAGGATTCAATGTAGAAACATAGACAATACTGTATGTTGATGTGTTAATGGCTATAGTATGTTGGGGAATGTCAGTTGGAACAATCAATCCATTGTTAAGGCTTGTGTATGTAGTAGCAGTGTTGGCATAAAGCCACTTATACACATGCTCCTGTCTCTGGCCTACAAGTGTGCTTCTTCCTTTCTCTGCTTTTCTACCACTACTATAATAGACTCTTCTCAGAGACGGTTGGACCAATGTCATCTCCCCTTGGGCATTCTTGACCCATCCTTTTCACTTCTCATCACTCCTGTTGTCTCCAATCTCTTAGGTCATTCACTAACCATTACACCCTGTCTTCCCTTCTCAGGATGTCCATCCTCAGGTTCTTTTCTGCTGTTATTGACTGGAAATAATTCCAGAGGAACATTTCTGGCATCAAATACACTGGAGAGCTTACAAAGGTCATCAAAAAATAAGATTTCCTTAGAGTGGGGGACACTAAGGTTGTGTTGAGGACCAGCAGCTGTTTTTAACTGAAGGGGAAGAGTAGCCTTGTGGTGCAACTTTCGATCTGAAAGGATTAGTGTTTGTAAAGTTTAGGTAGGTTTTAGTTGTAATTTGTTCATGATTAAGGAGGTTGTAGTAGAAGTGCGTTGTTTTGATTATGAGCAATTTCTACATCTTGATACCGTTGAAAGTTTCTAGTATACCATTGGGTAAATATGTACAGAATAATAATGGAGCATTGATGCTGAGATAAAAAAAAGAGACCTTTGAAAAAAAAAACTAATACAAGTATTTGTTAAATGGGGAAAAACATGGGAGAGAAAGGGAACATCCCAAACCAACCAAAAAGAGGGACCAGTTAATTAAAGTTGAGAGTTACATGATTGAAATAGCTATTAGGAATATAAAAGCAAGAAAAAACATCCAAACCATAAAGGTATTCACTGAGATGCTGAAAATATTCAACAAGTTACAAAATATGTTAGTCACTCACAAAGTCAATCAGAAAGGATATCCTTAATGAGTGGCATAACGATTTTATGTTCAACTGGTAAAAGGAAAAAACTAGCTCATAATAGTGCTCTTGCAGTGCCACATAAAAGCACCCAGCACACTCTGTAAAGTGGTTGGCATTAGGAGGGGCATCCAGCTGTAGAAACCATGCCAAATCAGACTGAAGTCTAGTGCAGCTTCCCAGCTTGCCAGTTCTGGTCAAACCATCCAACCCATGCCAGCATGGACAACAGACATTAAATGATGATGAAGCAACTACAGAAACATCAAATTATGAAACAGAAAGAATTATATCACAACTAATCAGGAAGAGATTTAGTTTACACAAGATGCAGCTCAAGGTTGTATCAGGATAGGGATACTATCAAGTCCTCTTCCTAGTGATATATTTACAAAAGTTCTTAACTAAGAGCAAGCCACTGTATCTAGCAATTATTGTCTTGTGGAGAAGCATCTTTTCAGGGTAACATATATAGCTAAGTCAGCAATGTGAGAGTTAGCAATGACTTCAGTAAGGAATTTAGTATGCAAATAAGAGTCTGTCAGTGAACTTTCAGCTTGTTCCTAGTTATTATAGTCGTCCCTATCATTAACAGGAGAGTTTAAGACTGGTGGTTTGTGAGAACTTCTGTATACTGATGATCTATATCTTGCTGAATCTGTCAAAGAATTAGAGGTGAAATTTCAAACATGGAAGCCAAGTCTAGAATCACAAGGTCTTGAAGTAAATTTGCGAAGATATGTTTTAGTTAGTAAGAAAGAACATGGAAGTCTACCACCATCCAGGAAGTAGCAATTCTTAATATGCAGAAAAGGAGTATATAGAAATTCTATACTGTGTACCCAAGATAAACAATGGGTGTGTAAAAGATGAGAGATAAGAAAGACTTCATATGTAGTAGACTGGTTAGCAATAAAAGTACCGATAAAATGAATTCTTTCAATGTCTGGAAGACTCCCTAGAAATAGTTGAGACTGTTAGTTTGCTTAATCAGTATTTTAAATGAGTTTCTGAAAATTTATGGCCAAAATAAGAAGAGGGTGGAAAATTTTTTGGAAAACATGTCATTCATAATTTTGTTATATGAAAACGTGATTAATAAAATGAGGTAACCAATAGTTTTGTATATTCTTTTTTTACTGATTTTTAACTTAAAAAGGCAGTTTTTGTTTTTAACTTTCCATGTGAAGTCCACCGGTAGTTTATAATTTAATCTCTAGAATTGGTGAGTTGGTAGTCCCATTGATAGTCCCACTGTGTGGAACCTTGGGTAAGTGTCTTCTACTATAACCTTGTGAGTGGATTTGGTGGATGGAAACTAAAAGAAGCCTGTCATATATATGTATATATCTATGTGAGTCTTTGTGAGACTAATAGAATAAGTACTAGGCTTAAGATATAAGTCCTGGGGTCAATTTGTTCAAATAAAAACAAGCAAAAAACCTTCAAGGCTGTACTCCAGCATGGCCACAGTCAAATGACTGCAAGAAGTAAAAGAATAAAAGAAAAGGTGCTATGTCTTTTCATGCAGCATCTCTTCATCAAAAGTCTTTTCGACCAAGTCTTTTGGTCTGTCTTTTTGTCCAATGACAAATCTTACCAATAAAATTCTCAATGTTTATTTGATTTTGATGTTCACCTTGTTTTTTAAGCAGTTTATTTAAAATTGGACATAAAAATCATCGGACAAAAAGACATCTGACCAAAAAACATGGACAAAGTGATGTTTGACAAAGTGACATCAGACAAAAAAGTCAGGTCATGAAAAGAAAATTCTAGACAAAATTCTTAGTGGCATTTCTTCTGGCTTTATGTTCTGTGTTCAAATTTCACCAAAGTCAACTTTTGCCTTTCATCCCATTCAGGGGAAATGAAGAAAGTACCAACTGAGTACTGAAGTCAATGTAATCTACTAGCTCCCCCAAAAAACATTTCAGGCCTTGTGCCTACAGGAGAAAGGATTATCTCGTTCGAGAGCCAAGAGCTACGGAACTTCGTTCGTTGCTCTTGGCCTGAACGTACGTACGTTCGTTCGAGAGCCAAGAGCTACGGAACTTCGTTCGTTGCTCTTAGCCTGAACGTACGTACCTTCGTTCGAGAGCCAAGACCTACGGAAATTCGTTCGTTGCTCTTGGACTGAACGTACGTGCGTTCGTTCAAGAGCCTTGAGCTACGGAACTTCGTTCGTTGCTCTTGGCCTGAACGTACGTGCGTTCTTTCGAGAGCCAAGAGCTACGGAACTTCGTTCGTTGCTCTTGGCTTGAACGTACGTACGTTCGTTCGAGAGCCAAGAGCTACGGAACTTCGTTCGTTGCTCTTGGCCTGAACGTACGTACGTTCGTTTGAGAGCCAAGAGCTACGGAACTTCGTTCGGTGCTCTTGGCCTGAACGTACGTACGTTCGTTCGAGAGCCAAGAGCTACGGAACTTCGTTCCTTGCTCTTGGCCAGAAGGTACGTACGTTCGTTCGAGAGCCAAGAGCTACGGAACTTCGTTCGTTGCTCTTGGCCTGAACGTACGTACGATCTTTCGAGAGCCAAGAGCTACGGAACTTCGTTCGGTGCTCTTGGCCTGAACGTACGTACGTTCGTTCGAGAGCCAAGTGCTACGGAACTTCGTTCGTTGCTCTTGGCCTGAACGTACGTGCGTTCTTTCGAGAGCCAAGAGCTACGGAACTTCGTTCGTTGCTCTTGACCTGAACGTACGTGCGTTCGTTCGAAAGCCAAGAGCTACGTTCGTTCGTTTGTTATTTCTTTCGTTCGTTCTTTCGTTATTTCATTCGTCATTTCGTTCGTTCGTTCGTTATTTCATTCGTTCGTTCGTTTGATCGTTCATTATTTTGTTCGTTGTTTGGTTATTTCATTCGTTCGTTATTTCTTTCGTACGTTCCTTCGTTCAGTTGTTATTTCGTTCGTTCGCTATTTTGTTCCTTACATCGTTCGTTCGTTCTTTCGGTCGTTTGTTCGTTAGTTATTTCGTTATTTCGTTCGATCTTTCGTTATTTTGTTCGTTCGTTCGTTCGTTCGTTCGTTAATTCCTTGGTTCATTCGTTCTTTCGTTCGTTCATTATTTCGTTAGTTCGTAGTTATTTCGTTCGTCCGTTCGTTTGTTCTTTCCTTCGTTCATTCGTTCGTTCTTTCGTTATTTCGTCCGTTCGTTCGTTATTTATTTCCTTCGTTCGTTCGTTCGTTCGTTCGTTCGTTATTTCGGTCGTTCGTTTATTCGTTCATTCTTTTGTTCGTTCGTACGTTATTTCGTTCCTTCATTATTTCGTTCGTTCGTTCATTATTTCGTGCGTTCCTTATTTCGTTCGTTTGCTCTTTCGTTCTTTCTTTGGTTATTTCGTTCGTTCATTATTTCGTTAGTTCGTTTGTTCTTTCGTTATTTCGTACGTTATTTCGTTCGTCCGTTCGTTTGTTCTTTCGTACGTTCATTCGTTCGTTCTTTCGTTATTTCGTCCGTTCGTTCGTTAGTTATTTCCTTCCTTCGTTCTTTCGTTCGTTCGTAATTTCGTTCGTTCGTTATTTTGTTCGTTCCTTCGTTCGTTTGTTATTTCGTTCGTTTATTATTTCATTCTTTTGTTCGTTCGTACGTTATTTCGTTCGTTCGTTCGTTTGTCCGTTACTTCGTTCGTTGGTTCGTTATTTTGTTCGTTCCTTCGTTCGTTTGTTATTTCGTTCGTTCGTTCGTTCGTTCATTCGTTATTTCTTTCGTACGTTCCTTCGTTCAGTTGTTATTTCTTTCGTTCGTTATTTTGTTCCTTACTTCGTTCGTTCGTTCTTTCGGTCGTTTGTTCGTTAGTTATTTCGTCCGTTCGTTCTTTCCTTCGTTCCTTCATTCATTCGTTATTTCGTTCGTTCGTTCGTTTGTTGTTTCGTTTGTTATTTCGTTCGTTCGTTCGTCTTTATTTCGTTCGTTATTTCGTTTATTTCGTTTTTTCGTCCGTTCGTTCGTTCGGTCGTTCTTTTTTTTTGCTCGTTCGATATTTCGTTCGCTCGTTCGTTCGTTCATTTCTTATTTCGGTCGTTCGTTCGTTATTTCGTTCGTTATTTAGTTCGTTCATTCGTTATTTTGTTCGTTCATTCGTTATTTCATTCGTTCGTTCGTTCGTTCCATCGTTCTTTATTTCGTTCGTTCTTTGGATATTTCATTCGTTCTTTTATTTCATTCGTTTATTAATTCGTTCGTTATGTCGTTCGTTATTTCGTCCGTTCGTTCGTTAGTTATTTCCTTCGTTCGTTCGTTCTTTATTTCGTTTGCTTTTTTTGTTCCTTCGTTCGTTATTTCTTTCGCTCGTTCGTTCGTTCGTTCGGTCGATATTTCGTTCGGTCGTTATTTCGTTCGTTCGTTGTTTCGGTCGTTTTTTCGTTCCTTCTTTAGATCGTTCGCTATTTCGTTCATTCGATTGTTATTTCGTTCGTTCGCTCTTCCGTTATTTCGTTCCTTCGTTCTTTCCTTATTTCGTTCGGTCGTTCGTTCGTTCGTTATTTCGTTCGGTTGTCCGTTATTTCTTTTTTTCGTTATTTCATTTGTTCGTTCGTCCGTTCGTTCGTTCGTTCGTTATTTCGTTCGTTTTTTCGTTCGTTCCTTATTTCGTTCGTTATTTCGTTCGTTCGTAATTTCGTTCGTTCGTAATTTCGTTCGTTCGTAATTTCGTTCGTTCGTAATTTCGTTATTTCTTTCGTTCGTTATTTCGTTTGTCCGTTATATTGTTTGTTCGTTTGTTCATTCGTTATTTCGTTCATTCATTCGTTCGTTCATTCGTTCGTTCGCTATTTTGTTCGTTCGTTCGTTCGCTATTTTGTTCGTTCGTTCGTTAATTCATTCCTTCATTCGTTCGTTCGATCGTTCTTTATTTCGTTTGTTTGTTGTTTATTTTATTCGTTCTTTTTGTCGTTCGTTCCTTTGATATTTCGTTCATTAGTTATTTAGTTCGTTCGTTCGTTCATTCGTTAATTCGTTCGTTTGTTCTTTATTTCGTTCGTTCGTTATTTCGATCGTACGTTGGTTTGTTCTTTCGGTCTTTCGATCGTGTGTTCGTTTGATATTTTGTTCGTTTGCCAGTTAGTTCTTTTGTTCTTTCGTTCGTTCATTCGTTCGTTCGTTCGTTCGTTATTTCGTTATTGCCTTCGATCATTCGTTATTTCGTTCGTTCGTTCGTTCGTTCGTTCTTTCCTTAATTCCTTCGTTCGTTCGTTGGTTCCTTCGTTATTTCGTTCGTTCGTTCGTTATTTTGTTCGTCCGTTCGTTATTTCGTTCGTTCGTTCGTTATGTCTTTCCTTCATTCGTTCGTTTTCTTTCGTTATTTCATTCGTCCGATCGTTCGTTATTTAGTTCCTTCGTAGCTCTTCAGAAGTGCGACCCGCAGAACTGTGCCATATGGCTCCCCAAAAGTGCCACCCAGGAAGTGCTATCCTCGGAACATTCCAGGAAGTGCCACCTTTGGAACTATGGCATGTGGCTCCCCATAAGTGCCACTCCCGGAACTTTCCAGGAAATGCCATTCACGAAACTGTGCCATGGGGCTCCCCAGAAGTACCACCTAGCAAGTGACACCCTCAGAATTTTCCAGAAGTTTCACCCTCGGAAATTTCCAGGAATTCCTCGGAACTTTCCAGGAAATCCGTGTAACTTTCCATGAAGTGCTACCCTCGGAACTTTCCAGGAATTTCCACACTCAGAACTCTGCCATAAGGCTCTCCAGAAGTACCACCCCCAGAACTGTGCCATGGACCCCCAGAAGTGCCACCCTTGGAGCTGTGCCATGGGGCTCCCCACAAGTTTCACCCAAGAAGTGAGACCCCCGTAACTTTCCAGAAGTGTCACACTCGGAAATTTCCAGGAATTTCTCGGAACTTTCCAGGGAATCCTCGTAACTTTCCATGAATGCCACCCTCGGAACTTTCCAGGAAGTGCCACACTCGGAACTGTGGCATAAGGCTCCCCAGAAGTGCCAGCCAAGAAGTGCCACTCTCACAACTGTGCCATGGGGCCCCTCAGAAGTGCCATACTCGGAAATTTCCAGGAAGTGCCACCCTCGAAACTGTGCTATAGGGCTCCCCAGAAGTGCCACCCAGGAAGTGCCTCGGAACGAAGTGCCACCCTCGGAAATTTCCAGGAAGTGTCACCCTCGGAACTGTGTAATGGGGCTCCCCAGAAGTGCCACACTCGGAACTGTGCCATAAGGCTCCCAAGAAGTGCCACCCTCGGAACTTTCCAGAAGTCTCACCATCGGTAATTTCCAGGAATTCCTCGGAACTTTCCAGGAAATCTGCGTAACTTTCCATGAAGAGTCAGCCTCAGAATTTCAGGAAGTGCCACATTCGGAACTATGCCATTGTGCTTCCCAGAAATGCCATCCAGGAAGTGCCACCCTCGTAACTATCCAGGAACTCCTCATAACTTTCCATGAAGTGCCACCCTCAGAACTTTCCAGGAAGTAACAATCCCGTCCTAGGTATTTTCTATGAAATCCTCGGAACTTTCCATGAAACCCTCGCAACTTTCCATGAATTCCTCGAAACTTTCCCGGAAGTCCTCGGAATGTTTCAGGAAGTACTATCCCTTCCTCGGAACTTTCCATGAAATCCTCGGAACTTTCCTTGAAACCCTCGGAATTTTCCAAGATGTAACTATCCCGTCCTCGGATCTTCCCATGAAATCATCGGAGCTTCCCATGAAATCATCGGAATTTTCCAGGAAGTCCTCGGAATTTTCCAGGAATTACCTCGGAATTTCCCAGGAAGTACTATCCTATATTCGGAACTTTCCATAATATCTTCGGAACTTTCCATTATATCTTCGGAACTTTCCATGAAGTCCTCGGATATTTCCCTGAAATCTTCGGAACATATTTCTTTCTCCGTCTTCCTCTCTATCTCTGTCTTTCTATTTCTCTCTTTGTTTCTCACTCTGTCTCCCTGCCTCTTTTTTTTTCTCTCTCTCTCTCCCTTTCTCTCTCTCTCCCTCTCTCTGTCTCTCCCTCTCTTTCTTTCCCTCTCTCTGTCTGCCTGTCCATCACTCTCTGTCGCTCTCTCTCTTGCTCACTCTCTCTCTCTCTCTGTTTCTCGCTTTCTGTCTCTCTTTTTCTCTCCCTCTGTCTCTCTCTCTCTCGCTCTGTCTACCTGTCATTCTCTCTCTGTCTCTGTCTATATATATCTCCCCACCTATCTCTCTCTCTATTACTCTCTCTCACCTCTCTCTCTGTTTCTCACTCTCTGTCTCTCTTTTTGCTTGTCTGTCTCTCTCTGTCACTATATCACTCTCTCACCCGCTCTCTCACTCTTTCTCTCTCTATCTCTCGCTCTCTCTCTATCTATCTATCCCTCTCTGTTTCTCACTCTCTGTCTCTCTCTCTCTCTTTCTCTCTGTCTCTCTCTTTGTCTGCTTGTCTCTCTCTCTTTCTCTCTCCTTCTTTCTCTCTTTCTCTCTCTCTCCATAGCAAAAGCTATGGTTGCCTTTTCTTTCTTTTTTTTTCTGCATTTATGGGTCTTTCGATGACTGTGCCTCCCAATCTTTGATATACAAATACTTGATTAGTGAGATTAGGTATATTTCTGCATGTGTCCCACTTTTCTCGCTTCTCCGAACAGTGACGATTACGTTTCTCTTCTGTGCCTTCAATCTTCTTCTAACAGTGAAGTGAGGCCGCCAAAGTAAGTAACGGGTGCGAGTGGGGAGGTCTTCCTTTTATGAAAGGTTGATGTTCTTATTATCAAAGACGTCTTACAAGTTGTCCATGATGCAGTCAGCCACGGAGAAAATATTTTTTAAAACACCTGGAGAATAGGAAATCGCCAACATCAACTTTTGAGAAAGTTGTTATATCGTTAAGTAACAACACGAATCAATGAGCAAGGTTATAAGTGAGCTTTCTACTACTAAAAATAGCAACTAAGTTTCCCTCAAATCCCATTCTAAAATTTTACAAAAATATGACTTGTTGGTTGAAGTGGCCTTAGATACACAATGACTGCAAAAATAAAGATGGAATGTTCGGGGCTGTAACGCATTTCGTTGAAAGTCTGCTCACTCAGAGCTGAACTGGATCTAAACATCAACAGCAGACAAGTAACAAATCATTACCAGTTATACGATGTCCTTGATCGAGCGTTTTTTTCTTTCTTTCTTTGCTAATTTTGTATGTAAAGTATATTGATCGATCTAGTATTTGATGCTGAACTCTTACAAATGAAAACATTTAAATTGTTTTGAAATTAAATATTCAAGCCGAGCCAATTGGCAGGAGACCTTGAGGTAGCGTCAAGTGACCACACTTCCCATTCCAGCCGGAAAGAGTAATGACGGTTGCTTCTGATAAGACCTTATGGAGGAGATACCTGAGGATTTTAGTCCCCACGACCCTCTCAGGAATAGCGAGCGGAAATGATGAATGGATGGAGAAATTAAATAATTGGAAGGCATTACGTAACATATATATACATATTAGTATCTGAAGGGTAATAACCCTCTTGTATTGATTGGGACCTTTAGATTAACCATGCAATGTAATGTAATTCAACACCCCAAAACATGTGGGAGGAGTATGTGTGTGCGCGCGTGGATGCGTGTCTGCTTGTACTATATTTAAACTTTACTTTCTGTCGACGAATAAGGAAGAGAAGATCCAATGCATGTTGTAGAAAATGGTATATTTCACTTTAAGAAAATTCCATTCCTTATTTGAAATAGCAGCCAAATTTCTTCTAAATCATATTTAGTGTCTTAGGGAAATACACAATAGATAATGTAGTTCTAAATATGCAACGTCTGAAACGAAAGACGAAATAATCAAAGGTCAACGCTCTCTACTCAATGATTGCCAGAAACATTTTTACACACTCGCAATTATCGAGGCATAGAATAAATTACCTGGGTCAGTTGTTTGCAGTCTGAACATTGTATCTTTCAAAAATTCCCTGCTTCTCTAAATTGGCCAACACTGCACCCTTTCCTTTTTATGAATCTTTTAAATATTTGACTGTTTTTAATGTTTTATTCTGTGTACTGTGCACGTAATTCTCGGTTTCATTACTGCCTTTCTTTGTCTAACTCATGGTTATTTTCTATCCCCCTTTTTAACCTTTTAGAACGAGTTGCAGTGCACCTGAGCACTGATAGAATCGTTAGTCTGCTGGACGAAATGCTTAGCATTTCTTCCTCTTTTACATCCTGAGTACAAATTCCATCGTGGTAGACTTTACCTTGCATCCTTTCAGGTCGATAAAATATATACCAGTTGAGCACTGGAGTCGATATAATCGAATAACCTCCACTACCAAAATTTTAGTAGAAATTAAAGCAGCGAGCCGGCAGAACTGTTAGCATGTCAAGCAAAATACTTAGCGGCATTTCTGTCGGTTCTTAACATTCCGAGTTCAAATAACGCCGAGATCATTTTCGATTTTGTATCCTTTGAGGATCGATAAAATAAAGAACTAGTTTCAAGTACAGGGATAATCGACTTATCCCATACCCTAAAATTATTAGACTTGTGCCAAAATTTTAAACCATTATTATTCAATTGCGACAGAATTGTATCTAAACAACAATCCTCTGGCCAGTAAGTAACTTCCTTCTTCCCATTATTACATCAATCTCGGAGACCCTAAAAAGGGACATGAAGTATGTTTTCGCTCCTCTAACTAAAAAGTTTTTTTTGAATAAATTAAAAATACAAAAGCGAAAACTTGATAGAGATTTCAGGCACAAATGAAGACAGATGTTCTGATCTAAGGGAAATAACTCTGACATTGTCAAAGAAGATAGTTGCGAAGCTGCAAATATACTAGCGCCTGTTATGGAAGGGAGGTAACTCATCTGAATTGTTTGATTACTTACAAATATACTAGCGCCTGTTATGGAAGGGAGGTAACTCATCTGAATTGTTTGATTACTTACAAATCAGAAACAAATTGTCAAAACTGGTCATGGGCAAACTGCGGGCCGAGGAACTTTCTGAGTAGCTGGCCTAATCAAAAATTAACTTGACTTACGTAGTTTTGCAGCCCACCTAATGGTGAGTCATGTTTCGTGCGACATGCTTCTCGAAAAAGGTTATTTACACATGGTCTAATCCCACTTAATTCTTTCATCTTGCCAGCATCAATAAAAACAAGGGAAATCAGGAAGCCTGGTGTGAATGAAGTGAAGGGTATCTGATCTTGTTACTGATTTTGTTGTTTAACGCCAAGTCGAGTAAAACTATACTGAAACATATTCCGTCCAGTGACAGCCCTGTCGTTGTAGTAAGTAGGAGCATGTAAGACAATAATCGAATGCTTCTTTTCAAGAGAAGAGTATGATTTCAGAAACGTTGCTGCTATATCTAATAGGATGAACGACCACTTACATGTTTAATAGTGTGATGTAATGATCAGGGTTGCGTTGATATTGCTACTGGTCCCTGTCTTTCAGTTCGAAACCTGTGAATGCAAGAGTCTGATATAGTCCATTTATGGAAACAGTTGTGATGGCAATTTGACTCTACTTTCCTCGTTTAAAGTGTGTGTGTGTGTGTGTGTGTGTACATACACACGTATACACACACCAAAAAGTTGAACAGAACAACATAAAAATAAGACAAAACAAGAAACGAATGCATAACATTTACAGAGAAGGTTAGCAACTGATAAGCTAAGCAAAAGTATAGTCGTTCAGCTCCAACAAGGCATGAACTGCAAGAAGAAATAGAGTTTATTCAGAAAGATGTAAAAAAGAAAAAAAAGTAGGAGAAACATAAATTCCCTTCATCAACTGTCAATTAAATTTCATCGTGGTTTCGACACCTTTGACATTAAATTGTGTGTGTGTGTGTGTGTGTGTGTGTGTGTGTGTGAAATTCCAATGTTTCTAGTATAAACCAAATCTACATGCAACTCTTCAATATGCAATATCGTTGTTGTAGTTACTGCTGCATTTGCACGTAGCATGGTAATATATCTGCCAGAAAGTATATACTTAGGTCTAGGTTTCTGTCATCAAGAGATAAAGGTCTCATTAACACCACTACCAAGATAAAAGTCCTGAACACTTTGGCCAGATGTCTGACATCCAACTGATCTTGGCTGGCTTACAACTCTTATCTATGACACTGCAAGATAACCTGACTCAAAAAATAGAAGCAAAGATTAATAAGAAACACAAGAATAAGGAAAATGGAAGACAGGGTATGACTGAAAGCAAGAAAGAAAGTATGCCTAGAAACATACTGGTTTTCAACTAATGAAAGGCTTTCTTAAATATAAGGTGTACCGTGGTACTTTAGCCATTATATAGTTATGAAGAAAGCTTGGATCTAATAAGAAGGCTGAGAGACACTGTGGTGTATTCATCTGAATACACTGTCTTCAAGTAGTTCTTATGAGCATATGAAGATTTCAACTCAGCAATGCTGACTAACGAATTAATCATTAATAAGTACATGTGCATGTATGTTTAATGGTATTTAAATTATAGTTATAAAAGAAACTGTAATTACAAAATTCATTTCTCTTGGAGCTATGAATTGAATATTGATCTATTTAACTGCTACAAAAAAAGCAAAACAAAACCCTATTGTTAGCTATATGAATCGATTGAAATCATATTGGGACGATCTGCATCCAGAATTAAATCATTTTACTGCGAAGCAACTATGCCAACAAGCAACATTTGTAGAATATAGGAAGAAGATTAATAACTGTAACTTTATTAAAAATCGAAAATTAACCTTCTTCCCAACACTATAAGCAAAAGCAAAAACGTAAATGATGTATGGCCATCACGTGGTTTGGCAGCTAGCAACATTCCAACAGATTCCACAGTTTCTTGCGATCCCAACTACATTACTGACTCAAGTAACTGACAACTGTCCCCCTACTACGACTATGGTAAATAGCAGGCACAACCGCAATGATTATTGTAGTAGTAATGTAGTCGGGATTATATGCCGGAGAAATGTACCCTTACTGAAATTACCCGAGAAAAAATAACTGGCTTTGAAGTATTCTCTCGAAGAGAGAGTATTCTCTACCAAAGTAAGTAAAAACCACCAGATACGGTATTAAAAGCTGTTACTGAAAGTGGTGATGAGCATTTAGAATAGTGCGGTGAACCCACATACTGGTAGATTAACGTCTATCTATATGCTCTGGCTATTATTTAAACAGTACATGAATGATATTCAAAAAGTAAACAAAACCGAAATAACAAAGAAAGTACCATCATGGGTTTTGAAGACAGAGAAAAAGATAACTGGTTTACGGAAGACCATCAGTAAGGTAATGATGCTTATTGCACGCAAACAAGCAAACTACTATACGTCCCAGCAACAGAAAGTAAAGAAGGAGATAGAAATGATGTTTGGAGATAGCAAAAAAGAGGACACTCACTTCCAAACTGATTGTCCTCAAGCAAAAGCTAAAAGCTGTCAGTGAAGAACTCCGACATCAGAAGAGAATAACCGAGAGAAGAACAATAAACAAAAAATTTAACCGGAACCAGGCAGCAGTATACAGAGACATGAGAGGAGAAGCAGTAAACATCACAGAAGCTCCTTCACAAGAAGACAAACTCCTTCTGGAGGAAAATCTGGAGTGAAGAGGAGTTTAACGAAGATGCTCTGTGGTTGGAAGAAATCCAAAGCAGTTATTGCTCCTGCGTTACACCCAAGACATACAACATTGATGGTGAAACTCTTGCAACTATGATCTAGAAACTCCAAGATGGAAAAGCACCTGGAAGACTTGATTGTTGGATATTGGTACTAAAAGCTAACCAGCCATATCTTATCAATCTGTACCAGTAAGCTCTCATTGGGAACAGTAGCATACCACACTGGTTAGCTCTGGCAGAGACAAAATTGATCCCCAAATGCAGAACCACCTACATGGCAAAAAACCACCAGCCAATTGCATGCCAGAACTTAATATATAAGATATATATACAGCATGCTTAAACCTCTTCCTCCAGGACCATTGCGAAACCAATAACACCATCACAGCAGAACAAGCAGCTGGGAAGAAAGGAGTCTGGGGATGTGCCGAGCAATTGTTAATCAACAAAACTGCGATGTCAGAGGTGCAAGAGCATAGGAGGAACATAGTTTCAATGTGGCTGGACTACAAGAAAGCCTTTGACTCTGTTCTCCAATCATGGATGCTAGAAGCTCTTCAACTTGCTAAAGTTCCAGTGAGCATTGTCAAAGCCATAGCTGACCTGACTTCATTGTGGGCCACCACCTTAAAATTAAACACAAAGAGTGACTGTATCATTACGGATAGAATACAGTACCGCAAAGGCATATTCCAAGGGGACAGCCTCTCTGTGATGTTGTTTATACTTTCTGTAAACCCCTTGTCATTCATGTTAAGGAAGTCTGAAGGATATCTCACTGGTTCACAAGGTAACAGAAATACCAAAATTACACACTGTTTCTTTGTGGATAACTTGAAACTTTAAGCAAAGAATATAAATGAGATGAAAAAGAGCCTTGACCTAGTTACAACATTCTCAAAGGATGAAGGGTTGGAGTTTGGTCAGGATAAATGTTGTTACATGTTTGTGAAAAGGGAGAAAACAGTAAACCAGACTAGCAACATCTCCATCAATGATTTGACTGTTTCCCCTATATCTGATGAGGAATGCGACAAGTATTTAGGGGTGGATGAAAACATATCTTACAATGGCAATGTGCTTGCAGTGCCAATACTCATACCAAAATTTGGGCTGCTTGATTGGACGCTTGATGCAATCCAAGCCATTGATGTAAAAACCTGAAAAATACTAACAAGCACACAATCTCCACATAAACAATGATGTAGACCACCTCTACCTAAAACAAAAACAAGGCAGCAGAGGCTTAACATCGATCTAAAAGGCCTTTGAATGCCATATCATATCCCTTTGGCAACATCTTTTAACCACCAAGTGTTAAAGTGCATCCCTTGACCAAGTTTGCACACATGAGACTGATAACATCATAAGACTTAGAAGGCAGATTCTTGAGCAACACTCTTTGTCTGGTAACCTAGAATACATGCTCATAGAAATCGTACGACTCTATCACAATGTATCATCAGATGAAAGGATGAGCGTATATAAGCAGAAGACTATGCATGGATATGATGAAATACACTCTATAATGAAAACCATCAGAAAGATAACCCCGAGATAACTGAAGCTCCTCCCCAGAAGATACAGAGTCATTCTGAAGCGAAATCTGGAGTGAGGCAAAAGAGTTTAATAGAATGCCGGGTGGTTGGAAGAAATTTGGAATAAATATTGATCATCACAAAGCTAACAAAACACGTATGGCTGTTGAAAGAAAATACTGCACAATATAACATCAAATAAAGACTAATGGAAAAGTACTGACCTTCCCTTGACAGAGGTACAAACTCTGTTTAGCAGAGTAAAGACTCATATTGAAAAACTCATTCCACACAAGGGCAATCCTGAACTTTAAAATTTAATCTCTTTTCTCTTTCCCTCCTGAACACAAGTATATATTAGCCAGCTGGTTGGGCTCTTCTGCCATCGGTACTCCCCTCATCATGAATGAGGAATTAGCAGGTGTGACTGTGAGGTAAGAAGTTCCAAACCACACTATTCCAGTTCAGTCCCACTGTGTTGCATTTAGGGCAAATGTATTCTAATATAGCTCTGGGCTGAATAAAGCCTTCTAAGTGGACTTGGTAGACAGAAATTGAAAGAATCCCGTTGTGTGTGTGTGTGTGTGTGTGTGTGTGTGTATATATATATATATATATATATATATATATAGACTCATTTATTAGTTTCAGCTCAAGAGCCGTGGCCATGCTGCAGTACCACCATTGTGCGTGTGCATGTGTGTGTATAAAATTGTGTTTGTCTTACAACAAGCACTTGACAACTGATGTTGGTTTGTTTATGTCTCCATAACTTAGCGGTTCAGCAAAAATGGCTGCTAGAATAAGTATCAAGGTTAAAAGTAAGTACTGGGGTTGATTCATTCACCTAAAACCCTTCCAAAATAGTTCTCCACCATGGCCACAGTCCATGACTGAAACAGTAAAATTTAAGATAGTTAATATTCTGCACCCACCCACTGCCCAGCATTTATATATATATATATATATATATATATATATATATATATATATAGAGAGAGAGAGAGAGAGAGAGAGAGAGAGAGAGAGAGAGAGAGAGAGAGAGAGAGAGAGAGAGAGAGAAGAGAGAGAGAGAGAAAGAGAGAGAGAGGACATCCAGCCACAGAAACCTTGCCAAATCAGATTGGAACCTGGTAAAGCTCTCCAGCTTACCAGTTCTAGTCAAACTGTCTAACCCATGCCAGCATAGAAAGCAGACACTAAATGATGATAATATGATAATGATACACACACACACACACACACATATGCACTTGTATGCATACATGCATATACACGACCACATGCTTTAAAAATAATCTCCCCAACTTTATCTCATCTCACTTCCTCACGTCCCTTCACACCTCTCTCTCACTCTCTATCTCTCTTTCCCTCTGCTCTGACATCACTCTTCTCTCTTTGTCCTCCTCTCAAATATCACATGTAACTGGGGTAAACTTTTTGCTTTCTGGATACTGACATGCACTCTTATACCCATTGTTATATAAACCTTGAAATCACTTCCAAAACATACAAAACTTCAAAGGATATTTATTTTAATGTACTAAGCATGGAGATGGCTGTGTAGTTAAGGTGTTCACTTTGCAGCAACAAGGCTTCTGGTTCAGCTCCACTGTGTGACACCTTGAGAAGCCAATCATATGCATATGTATCTTAAAGAATGGAGTAAGTTGATTATATCAACCCCAGTTTCAGTGGCAAAGTCAACCTCGACAGAATTTGAACCTGTAACAAAAAGAGCTGAAAGAAACATTGCTAAGCATTTTGTCCAAGTTGCTAACAATTCCACCAGCTTGCCACCTTCCTTTTCTATATGATAAATGAAAATGAATTTTTTCTGTGTAAAAATGAAAACCAAAAATGATTGCCTGTAGAACAGTTTTTGCAGCCATATGTCTTTTGGGTATCTTACTCTATTGCAAGTATTCAAGTTAGATCTGTGGTCTGAAGATAACTTCCTCAAATGGTCTAGGAATTCCTGAAACAATGTAATCATGAGCGTTGCCCTGATTCCTCTAAGTCATCAAATAGACAAAGAAAAAAAAAAACAATGCTAAATGCTATAAGGTTTTGTGTAGCTTAACCATCAGAGATTGAATAAAAGGTAAGGTTTTGATTTTGTTTTTTGTTTCAAATTAACATGCACTCACAGAAAATTGCTTCAAATTTAAATGCAATACCAGAAATTTTGAAGGAATGGAGTTGATTGATATTATTGTCCCCAGTACCTGACTGGTACTTTATCTACTCCTGGATAGATGAAAGATACAGTTTACTTTACATTATTTACATTTGACGGATATTTGTCCTCATCTTGTTTGTTAACACGTTTTGGCTGATATACCCTCCAGCCTTCATCAGGTTTCTTGAGAAATTTCGAACCTGGGTTGTCATTCCAAAGGTATTTTTCGATGTTATTATTATTATTGTTCAGGTCACTGCTTGGAATCGAACTCGGAATCTTGGGGTTAGTAGCCCATACTCTTAACCACTACGCCATATACCCATGGGCAATTATGGAGTGAATTTTAGGACTTATAAATCTAATATTATCTGCACTCGGCCTGCTTAGGAGGTTGTTGTGTCCTAGCATATGTGCTGCTTCTTTTAGTTTTCATATTTTCCAATGGTGTTCTGTGTCTATTATTTTAACTTCATCCCACAAGGGGAGGTGGTCTCCATTTTTCCATACATGATCAGCTATACTCAATTTATCAATATCTCCCTGTGTCACAGCTTTGCGATGTTCTTCTACCCTTATTTTGAGGGGGCGACATGTTTCGCCTTTGTATAATCTACTACAGCTGCATGGGATGGAGGGTATATCAGCTGAAACGCTGTGTTAACAACAAACAAGATGAGAACAAATATCCGTCAAATGTAAATAATGTACATAAATCCTCATATCTTAAATATAGAACTGTACAGTTGACTTTGAAAGAATTTAAAACTCACAATGTAAAGTGATCGAACAAATGCCAAAAAGCATTTTTTTCCTGACACTTTATTGATAATGCCAATTCACCATCCACATATATCAGGGGTGAGGAAGCTTCTTAATGCAGTGGGCAAAAATTTCCAAAGAAAAAGGTCCGTGGGTGGATCACATGTTCTAACTCTTATATCTGTGTAGATCTTATATATATATATCTATGTATAATTCGATATACATTAATAAAGATAAGTTTAACACATTCAATTAACACGTAACAACTTCATTAACATTGCTATTGAATTTAGGACATTTATATCAGTTATGAGGTATTCTATATTTTTCAGTTAGAGTATAGTTGGGTCTCAAGGGGGTGGTACAAATCTAGCAATATGTGTTATATAGTGAAAACAAAATTTCTATTCAAATGGCAATTACCGGACGATTTTCTGCTTGAGTCTAACCGTTTTAAGTCGTGGAAACACAACCTATGTCACAAATAGACATATGAATATTGTATAAATTTTATAATTGAAAAATTTACTGTATTTTGCACATATGAGTATATTAGCCTGCAGGCAAAATAAAATGGGCTTGTGGGGATAATTGCACCTGCGGGTGGGGAAACCCCTACTCCTGATATATATCAATGTTTGCTTTTATATAATATTAAAAAAAAACAATTATATATAAAAACAATTATACATAAAAACGATTTAAGTTGAAGGATAACTCAATGCTTTTTAGTCTGACAAATGCAAGAATGCTGAAACTTCGAAGTTACTATCAACACTTTCCTGGTAAAAATTTAATAATAACAAAACTTTGTTAAAGCAAATTTTTCTATAGCCAGATGTTCTTCCTGTCACCAATTCTCAACAATTTCCAAACAAGGTAATATTTATCCAAGTCTATCAAATAACAAACACCTCAAATATACTTTCATGGAGGATTGTAAGCAAATGACCCCATCTGTAGGAGCAGTGACTTTTTGCTCACTCAGAACTGACCTGGGCTAAACAACAACAGCAGCAGCAGCAACTGCATTTCACTTTTGAATTGAATGATTCTCACAGACTAAAATATAGATTTCAAATAATAGCACAAAGCCAGGGGAAGGGGTTAAGTCGCTTACATCAACCCCAGTATTCAACTTGTACTTATTTTATCAACCATAAATGGATGAAAGGCAAAGCTGACCTTGGTAAAATTTGAACTCAGAATGTAAAGACAAACAAAATGCCACTAAGCAGTTTGTCTGGTGTGCTAACCATTCTGCTAGTTTGCCGCCTTTCACAGACTGAAACTACTGATTTGAAATTTTGGAACAAGGCTAGTAATTTTGTGGGAGGAGATTAATCAATTACATTGATCCCAGTGTTCAACTGGTGCTTATTTTAATGACCTCAAAAGGATGAAAGGCAAAGTCGACCTTGGTAGAATTAGAACTCAAAAAATAAAGACAGATGAAATGCCGCTAAGCATTTTGTCCAGTGTGCTAACAATTGTGCCAGTAAGTCACCTTTCACAGACAAAAAATATTAAAGGATAGTTCCAGACTAGAGAATCTGGATCAGATGAAAACACAGTGCCATACTATTGAGCAAATTTATCAACCAGTTTAACATCACCATCTGATTCTTGTGTGCGTTCAGTGTAAGCCCATTCTGTGGCAAGCATCTGGAGCAGATCTCCAGTCTGAGAGTAATTTACCCCTTGCATTTCACCTATGTTTGACAATCACCTCAGGCCTAGGAGTCATACTAAACAGAAGAGAAATATGCTAGTAGCTTATTATTCTCAATAGAAAAACCATGGAATGGTATTCCATCAATAATAGTCATACTGTTCCATTATTTACTGAATCCCTTTACTTCCTGTAGAAGTGAAGGCCATCAACAGTTTTTCTCCGCAGTTCTTGATTCTAGACTGTCTTTACTGCTTCTCTCCAGTTGGAGCCTTGCAGCTTCCTTTCAGATTTTGCTGTACCACATCATGTTTCCCTGAGTGGTCTTCTACCTGATCTTTTAGCCCTTTAGCATTCAGATTACTCTGTCAAATGTAATGCTTATTCATTTTCATCGATTTGAATTAATCAAACCTTATTCCAAAGCCTGGAGAGTTTGATGATCTGACTGTTTATGTTTAGAATGACATTGTAGGGAGGGGTGAGAGGGCAGATCTGGCCAATTTAGACATAAAACAGGTAGAATATCGGGGATGGATATGGTTGGTTTAAATGCTAAAGAGTTAACTTGTCATTGATGCATCTGTAACTTTTTTTTCTTCTTCTTCAAGGTAGGGGTGACAACCAGTGTTGATGTGTTTACAGCTCCATAACTTAGTGGTTCGGCAAAAGGGACCAATATAATAAGTGCCAGGCTTAACAAAAAATAAATACTGGGGTCAATTCATTTGACTAAAATTTCAAGGTAGTGCCCCAGAATGGCCGCAGTTTAATGACTGGAACAAGTAAAAGGTGTTGGTCTAACACAAATCCATTTTGACTTCTGAGAAAAGGTGCCTAAATTAGTTTGGACTCAATCCTTATATCTTTCCAATATGGGAGGCCCTTCTAAGAGCTTATGGCACGGCTTTCAAGGTCTTTTGAAGCACACCACAACAAGGACTAGACCTTGTGGTGGCACACAGTGCCATACTATTGAGCAAATTTATCAACCAGTTTAACATCACCATCTGATTCTTGTGTGTGTTCAGTGTAAGCCCATTCTGTGGCAAGCATCTGGAGCAGATCTCCAGTCTGAGAGTAATTTACTCCCTGCATCTGAGCAGTCTCTGAAGGCCAAGAAAGGTCATGGGTGCCACTTTTTTTCCTTGATTAATCCATAATATATATATATATATATATATATATATATATATATATATATCCATATATAGTTATTATGCACATGATCTGATCAATAAGTACCCGGACTGTTGCCATAGTAACAAAGCTAAAGCACGCAGAGTAAAGCTGCTTGGCACAGATTGACCTGAAACTCTGCTGTGCATGCACACTAAGTTTTAATGTTCTAGCTCAATTCCACTGTTTACAGCAGTGCTTGGAAGGAACATGTATAGCATGTGATCATTGCATTGACCATGACAGAGAAAGTTGTGAAAGCAATACCTGCTCAGAGGCCTTTACAAAGTTGCAGAGAGAGTATATGGAGAAGTGTATGAACTGCACACAAGTGTACAGGTGGTTCAGACGTTTCCAAGATGGATGAAAAAATATCGATATTGGCGACCAGCAACCAGCAGAACTGAGAAAAACATTGCAAATGTGCATGCAGCTGTGAGGGGAAATCGCTGAGTCACCATCAGTGAGTTATCAGATGTGTGGATTAGTTATGGTTCAGTTCAGTCCATTATCACTGAAGATTTAGGTATGAGATGTGTTTCTGCCAAATTTGTGCCAAAACTGCTTTCAGTTGACTAAAAAGACACTCGAGTTTCAGTTGTACAAGATCTCCTTGATTGTGTCGAGAATGATGAAAACTTTTTGGGAACTTTGCATAAGCTTCTGAGCAAGTATCGCCAAGCTTTTGGCAAAATTTGATGTAGATTCTCTGCTCAACTTTCTATGTCATAGTCAATGCAATGATCAGACACTACACCTTCCTTCCAAGCACTGCTGTAAACAATGGAAGTAAGTTAGAGCATTAAAACTTAATGCACATGCACAGCAGAGTTGAAGGTCAGTATGTGCCAAGTGACTTTACTCTCTGTGCCTTAGCTTTGTTACTATAGCAACATTCCAGATACTTGTTGATCAGACCACGCATATATATATATAGGCTGCTATTTCTAGCAAGATTGAATAATCACATTGAGGCTATGTCAGTGCTGACATTTATCTGTCTTACAAACAATGAATGAATGAATGATTTGGAAACTTCCAGTTGAAAACATAATTGATATAAAAAATTCTCTTTAATCCTAACTAGATGACTCAACGTTTGTGTGGTGAGATGGAGGAAGAAAACAACAAGAAGCAAAGGGACAGAATGAAGCGTTGGACCTTACCTTGCTGACCGCAGCGGGGTACACGATCGCTCCTAATCAGAACACGTCTTTCTTGTAACGTCGCTGTTTTCTCACTGACCCCACGTGCTAGCCTTCGACCGCGTGTCGCTGACTTCCGATCTCACACTTCCAATCTGACCCTTCCGGTCTGGCTTCACCTCTGTTTGCCTCACCCCTCTCCACCACAACACACAGCTCATCACAGCCCATAACACCACAGTTTGGTAACTATAGAAACAGCAGCTACTGGTTTTCTAAGTAGTTTTGTTAAAGACAACTCTTGTACTAAATTCTCTGAGTGCCAACATGCTGTACGAAGAACTAAATATGGATTTCATTGATATTAAATGATTTCTAATATTGTTTGTTTCGAGAAATCTGAAAATTTTTACTTCTCATAAAGACTATATGAAAATAATTAGCAATTAGAAATATGTATCTTCATTATCATCATTTTAATGTCCCCTTTTCCAAACATATGTGGGTCAGAAGGAATTCACTGAGGCAGACTTTCTACGGCCAGATGACTTTCCTGTCACCAACCCTTATTAGTTTTCAAGAAAGGTAATATTTCCCTATGACCAGGCATGGTTTCATGAAAGATTAAAAACAAGAGACTCTATTCGTATGACAATAACATTCATTTACAACTATCACATTATGTCAGACAAGAAGGTACACACACACATACATGCCAGTGCCATGTTAAAAGCATCCTGTACACTCAGTAAAGTGGTTGGAATTATGATGAGCATCCAGCCATAGAAACCATGCGAAAAACAGACAAATGGAACCCAGGCAGCTCCCCAGCTGACCAGCTCCTATTAAACTTTCCAACCCATACCAGTGAAGAACAGATGTTAAATGATGATGATGACAATATATATGATGAGCTTCTTTCAGTCTCCACCTCCCAAAATTCACTCACAAGGCTTTGGTCAGCCTGGGGGTGTAGTGGAAGAGACTTGCTCAAAGAACAATGCAGTGAGATTGACCCAAAAGCAAACTTTGTACCCATGAAGCTATCTAGCTAGCTAGATATATAATTTATAAAGAGCTCTAAAATTTACAATACTGTTATGTTATTTTTTTTTAATGAAGAGAGGTGGAGGGCATTTTTTAAAAATAGAATGTTTCATAATATAAAATATATTCTTTCATAAAAAAAACAAATTAGAAAACAGATTCCATCACACTCCAGGGGGAGAAACTACTACTTCCGCTACCTAGGTGACCAAGTTAGTAGTGGGGGTGGATGCTCTGAGAGTGTTACCACTAGAATAAGAATAACTTGGGCAAAGTTTAGAAAGCTTCTACTCCTGCTAGTGACAAAGGGTCTCTCGTTAGTGAAAGGTAGATTGTACGATGCATATGTGCGAACTGCCATACTTCACAGCAGTGAAACATGGGCTGTGACTGTGGAGGAAATGCATAGGCTCAAAAGAAATGAAGCTAGCATGATCCGCTGGATGTCTAATGCCAGTGTGCACACGCGACAGTGTAAGCACCCTGAGTGAAATATTAGACATAAGAAGCATCGGATGTGGCATGCAAGAGAGACGTTTGCACTGATTTGGTCATGTACTACGGATGGATGAGGAGAGATGTGTGAAGAAGCGCCACTCCCAAACAGTTGAAGGAATCCAGGGTAGAAGTAGACCCAGGAAGACATGGGATGAGGTGGTGAAGCATGACCTTTGAACATTAGGCCTCACAGAGGCAATGACGAAAGGCCGAGACCTCTGGAGATATGTTATAACTGCGAAGACCCAGCAAACAAAGTGAGTTCACAGCTGTGTCCTACACCAGTTTCGCATAACCAGCCCCAGCCCATTCAAAAGTACCTTGGATCGTGGGCGACCTGCTGTGCTTGAGGAGACCTATTGAATCAAGTACATCAACATCAAAATGAAAATCAAATGGAAATTGTAGTTGTGATACCCGTGCCGGTGGCATGTAAAAAGCACCATCCAAACGTAGCCGATGCTAGTGCCACCTTGACTAGCTTCCGTACCAGTGGCACATAAAAAGCACCAACCGATCATGGCTGTTGCCAGCTTCCTCTGGCCCCTGTGCTGGTGGCATGTAAAAAGCACCCACTACACTCATGGAGTGGTTGGCACTAGGAAGGGCATCCAGCTGTAGAAACACTGCCAGATCAGATTGGAGCCTGGTGTAGCCTCCTGGCTTCCCAGACCCC
Source organism: Octopus bimaculoides (assembly GCF_046866305.1). Lineage (NCBI taxonomy): Eukaryota > Metazoa > Mollusca > Cephalopoda > Octopoda > Octopodidae > Octopus > Octopus bimaculoides. The sequence continues at coordinate 66,368,227 of NC_142934.1, read as the reverse complement.
AGCCGAACCATCCAACCCATGCCAGCATGGAAAATGGACGTTAAATGATGATGATGATGATGAATTACAAATATATAAACAACTTTTGTGCCAGTGTCATAGAATGGAGACAAGATTCTATTGAACAGGTAGGACCTAAAAGGTGGAGTTTAACTAGGACCCAGAGAGCCAAAGAAAGACTTGGAAAGTTAAGGAGAGCTCAAGACTCTCTGCTAGATTTCTCTCAAAATTCCACATCCACACACTTCCAGCATGCAGCCTTGTTCTGTCTAGCCAAATTTCTCAAGAAGACCTTCAACTAGAGTAACTTTACTCAAACATACTACAACCAAATCAAGTTGTTCTAAGCAGCACAACAACACTTCAAGTATTATGAATATTTAACTCTTTTATTACTAAATTCCTCTTGAAATATGCTGCCTTTGTTTCCATTAATTTTGAAAATAATGAAGAATTTAGTAAAAGAAGTTTGTCAATATTTAGCAGGTGTTTGGAACATAAATTATCTTGAAATTTTGATGGAAGATTTCAATTTAGATCACTTAAAATCATGAAGTTTGCATTAGAGGATCAGGAACAGTTTGAAGGGAGTTGGTATCAAAAGGTTAAAAGTTAAAACTTACTATAACAGAACACTGCTAAATATACAATTTTTCTCTTAAAAATTTTTTTTGTTAAATACAAGAGGCCATTTTACAAATAGCACCATTACATACACACATATATATCTAGAAATAATAAAGATTCAGTTGAATGAGGTACTTAAGTTGATGCACGAAACTAGTCTGGTATTATCCACAAGGCTCAAAGTAAGGTGAATAAAAGGCAAATAAGTAACAAAGGGTGTCAAGGTATTAAGGTAATATGACCATTTCTAGTGGCTCTATTTAATCGAACAATGCAAGCATTACATCAATTTGAAATACAGCACTTTCTTCAGTTGTAAAACAGAAATTTTCAACAATCAGGATATTCAATTATAATTTTTAGCAAATATTTCATCAGAGCTAGAGAAGGAGAGAATTCAAGCATGGAGAATTCCTGACTGTTGAAAATTTGTATTTTGTAACTGAAGATGGTGCTGTATTTCAAATTGATGTAATGCTTGCATTTTTCAAGTAGATGAAGCCACCTGAAATGGCTGTATTGCATTAATACCTTGACATCCTTGTTACTAATTTGCTTTTTATATATACATATATCATCACCATTATCATTTGAATCCCCACTTTTCTGTTTACATGAGGCAGACAAAACTTTGTTCAAACAGATACTCTTCCTGTCATCAATCCGAAGCTTTTTCCAAACAAAGTAATATTTCTTCCAATCTATTGAACAGCTCAGGCATGCTCTCATGGGGGATTGTAAATAAATCACCTCATTTGTATGAACAGTGACGTTTTGTTTATAATTGACGTGCACATGTCAAGAGAAGAGGCATAATGGCAAGAAGCATGCTCACTCAAATATGCACACACACACACACACACAAACTTCCAGTTTCTGTTACAAAATTTCAACCAAAAGGCACTGGTCAAGTCACAGCTAAACTAGAAGACAGCAGTTGACAGTAGGAATGAACCCTGAATCACAGTTGTTCCAAAGCAAATTTCTTAACCACACAGCTATGCCTATACCTATTATTGATATTATCATCCATTTATGTCTTTCTTCAACAGTTTTTGTATGGTTTCTACACATGGGGTCACTTCTTAACACCAACTGATTTATAGAGTTTACTGGGTGCTTTTGTTTTCTTTCTGTGGCCCCACTATTAGAGAGATTGCCTTGCCTTGCTATTGGAAAAACAAGAGAGTCTCTTTAAGTTTTGCATTGTTACTACTCAATTCAATTTACCAACTTCTTAAGTGCTATTGGGGGGAGGGGCAGATATCAAATTAGTGGGGCTGCAGCTTGCAAGATGAAAGAGAGCCACCTTGATGCATGAAAAAGGTTTATTATAATAACTGATTGATCAGTATTGTGGAGAAGCAATGGAGGTGGAAATGATAAAATCTCCAAGAACCATTGAATTAGAAAAGGATCAAAGATGATAATCCAGTCCTGATATCTTTTTTGAATAGAAACAAAACAAAAGAGAACTGTAATCATAACTGTTCACTCAATCTCCATTTAATTCACAAGAAACATCTCATGAAGTACTATATATTTGTGTGTGTGTGTGTGTGTGTGTGTGTGTGTGTGCATATGAGATATACTTGTGCACAAGTCACAAGCACACTTAAAATATATGCACATACACACACAAGAATGGAGAATGGTCATATTATATATATATATATATATATATATATATATATATATATATATATATATATGCATGAATAAAGAGAAAGGATGGCAATATATATGCTTACTTCCTATTTGAGAATAAGATCTCCAAGAACCATTAAATTAGAAGAAAATATTGAAGACAATAATCCAGTCCTGATATCATTCTGACTATAAATGAAGTAGTTAACAAAAGAGAGTTGTAATCATAGATGGCCACTCAGTCTTCATTGAATTCACAAGAAACATCTCATGATGAAGTATTTTAATGACCAATGATGAGCAAACTAGTTAACTGTCACTATGACAGCAGACTGGCTATATGATTTTTGCCTTCTCAAGTGCCTGCCATTATGATGATACAAGAATCATACAATGGGAATAAAAGACTTCCTTTACTAGATCCATCTATCTTCCCAAGTAAAACAGGTAAATATATAGAGGTAGAAATCGCTACTGTAGGTGGAGACACAATGTTATTGATGAGTGTTCCATTTGGTCTGGAATATGTATTCAATACAATAGGCAATGAACTAACAGAGTTGTAAGAGCATGGGACTGAATATATTGCAAAATTCAATCTGGCCTTCTGTGATCAGAGTTCAAATGTTGCCAAGGCCTTTCCTCTTTCTTGGGGTTGATGAATAAAGTAGTAATCCAGAGTAACAGATTAGTGGAATTGTGAGAGCATCAAATGAATGGTCTTGCGTTATCTATTCTGCTTCTTTGTATTCCAAATTCAAATACCACCAAGGTGCTAATGGCTGGGGCTAGTCATCAAACTATGAGACCACTACATCCAAACTATACTTAGCTATCAAGGCCTTAAAATGAGTATAATTGCAGAGATTTCATCCAGTATCATTATCGTCACTTTTGACGCTTGCATAGATCGGACAAAGTTCTTCAATGGCCAGATACCATTCCTGTCACCAACCCTTACCCATTTCCAAACAAGGTAATATTTGTCACAAGACGTAGTAAACCAAGTAGAAGAGATAAACTTTCAAAGAACAGGAAATAGTAGCCAAAATCCATTTTCTAATCTGTGGTGCTAATTCCATTAAGAAATGTTTGGATGTCAGTTTCATTATCCTTCTCTTTTTCTCTATTGTGTCTGTGTGTGGGTGTATGTATGTATATCTATATATATATAATTTGTCACAATTTCACTATCCTCCTTTTTCTGTCTGTCTCTCTCGTGGGTGTGTGTATATATATGTGTGTGTATATATATATATATATAGATAGATAGATGTCACAGTCTCATTGTGCTCCTTTTCCTCTCTCTCTCATGTGTGTGTTTGTGTGAAAATACATATGGATGGATGTCAGTTTCATTATCCTCTCTCTCATGTATATATGCATGTGTGTGTGTATTTAAGACTCTGTGCTAGGCATTCAATATCATAAATGGATAAAACCAAACTCACTTGAAATTGGAATATTTTATTTTACTATTTCTCTCAACACATCATAAAATAATAGCCAGTAGCTTGATATTCCAATGCCTCGTATCACTTTCAAAGCCCTGGGCTTGAAGATTTGGGAGAATAATTTCACAAATTATTATAGCCAAAAGCTTGATGTTCCAATAGCTCATACCATTTATAAAACTCTAGCCTTAAAGCTTTAGAAGAATTATTTCACAAATAATAAAAGCGGATTTCTAAGAAACTGGATTTTTTCCACACCTGGACTTTGACCCTTTAGCATTCAGATTACTGTCAAATGTAATGCTTATTTATTCACATTATTTAGAATAAACCATGAATTATCTTGTAGCTTCAAGATTTCAGTGATGTAGTAGTTTATTGTTATAATGACATTGTAGAAGTGTGAGGAGCCAGATTTGGCCAGTTTAAACATAAAGCAGGTAAAATATTTTGGCCAGATAGAGCAATATTAAATGCTAAAGGGTTAGGTCTATTAAGCTGTTAATGACGAAGATGTACCAAAATTATTCTCCAGTACCAAAGCTTCCAGCAAATCCACCTTTACTTTCAGGTTGAAATTATGGAATTATGCAACTAAGTGGTCTTACCTTACACCTGATGCCCTGGCAGAGCCCTCTGTCAGGACTTCATGAATCTGTTAAATAGTTACAAGAAATTGATGTCCAATAGGTTGCATTTACAATCAAAATATTTCTTACTCAAATACACTGTGGAATGGTATGCTTAAATACCAAGGGGAGAGAAAAATCGCAGTTAGAATATAAACATATAGCTTGGTTGTTGTCCTATTGGAAGCATTATACTGACAACATATCATAGGTATGAGTGGACAGGCAATTGGCGATAATAAGTCACAATAAGTCACAGTTTTTCTTAATGCATGATTCCCAGGAGAACAATTTAAGATTGAACAGGACAATTTGAAGTTGTTCGATCAGATCTGGACAAATTACATAACAAATTTGTTATACCTCAAGAACCATATGATATTGTCATGTTTTACAACCCCAAAATTCTCTTTCCTACAGAAAATAGGAAGGTAGAGCATCACATTCTAAAAGATATAATGGACTCAATGATATATACAGGTGCAATATTTGCCTAAACTTAAAGAAAACTGATTTTTTTTTAAACAAAATAATTTAATAATAGAGAATGGGAGACAAGTTATATTGGGAACAACAAAAAGAAAAAAACTATCTGATATTAGAACATACAGCAATAAATATTCAGACTGAAATGTGAGACTTATGAGAATGTGCTGTTATGCATGGTTTCAATGAAAAGGACATCATCATCATTATTATTATTAATATTACATTTCTCCTACTATTTCTATGACTACAACTACAGTACAAAAGATTTTACAATGTTTGATAATTTGATTTTCTTTTATAAAGAGAGAAAAATAGGTTTTCCATTTTGATAAGTGATATAGTGGCATACACACAAGAGGATAAGCTTCCAGCAAACCAAGTCAGTGACATGGGTTCAATTCTCATGTCATATACCTGTAATTCCTGGCAGCAGGCAATAGCCCAAAGAGGCATAAACTCTGCCAGACAGATTTGCACTCCAACACTACCATGAAGATGAGATCATTAAATGAAGACCCAACAACCCATTAATTATTACAAGATATTTACAATTCATTTTATAGTAAAAATAACAAAAATAACGCCCCATAGTTAGATAATATATTCAATCCTCCAAAACAAGAGAATTATCTTTTATTCTCCCTTTCTTAGTTATCTAGGAATTACTTGATGTGAAAAAAGAAAAGTATTTTGTTTTCCATGAAGCAAAAAATAGAGTGAGATTCTGAAATACTTTCATTTTTTCTTTTTTTTTTCTTAAGTTGTTGACAAAGATTAAGAGTTAAAACATTTCTATTTTATGGAAAAAAAATACTTCCAAATTGAATAAATTACAAAAAAAAAAACAATATATAAAACTTATACCACAAAATGTGATTTTTATGACGAGAAGGAAGTAAATACTTGACATTCAACTTGTGAACATTTGGTACCACACCATCATTCATGGGATCAAAACACCTTTTAAAAGATATCAAACACTAATATAGAGGGCACAATATTAAAAAGAAAATGCTTCTGATAATATCAGTGACTGTTTCCCTTTTGTGTAAATGGCAAGAATTGGGTAGACCACTACAAGAAAATATAGTTTGAAAATAGGATGTATATTTTAAGAATATTACCATTTTGTATGTTTATTTTCATTTTAGTTTATTTCATTTCATTTTATTTTGCTTCTTTTTGAACCATCTTTGAACCTAGCCGTAGAAACTTAATTCTTTCAGGGACGGAATCAATGGTTAGGAAAAAAACAAAAACAAAAACGAAGAATACTGCTATCAAATCTCTAGACATATAAAAGACCTTATACAGAGCGTAAAATATAATGCAACAGCATTCAAAGGCTTTGATGCTTGACAGGAATATCTAATATTGATGATGCTAGTACAGTAATTCTATTTTGATAAGTTTGGTCAAAGTATATCTTAAGATATCCATGTTTCCATAACTTTCTTACAATCTTAGAGATGAAATATGAGTTTTGAATGCAGTTACTTAAAATTACAGTAAAATGTATATAAAATACATATATATTATATGCACACACACAAATATAATACATGTGCATGTGTGTGTATATATATGTAATATACATATATAAGTATATGTATACATTATACAATACAAATATAGACATGTATATGTGTATAATATAAACTATACACAAACAAACAGACAATAAATTCAATCACTCTCATTTACTTTGAAGCTGGGTGTCTTCCCTAACCTCTGATCAATCACATTCCTGTCAACAAAGATCTGTACAATTTTTGGCCAGAAAGAATAGGCTCAATGAAACACTATACTTTTCCTTAGATTACAACACAATGGGCTATCTGATGACCACTTGGTTTACAGGCCAGCATCTTAACTCTAAAGCTACTGTGCCTC
>NC_142934.1:66009501-66127001 GCF_046866305.1 Octopus bimaculoides | reverse complement strand
AAGGGGGAAAGAAAAAGAAAAGAAATAAGGGAAAACGAGCCTTTCCGTTTCCCAAGAGATGAGTGGGGATTCCTAATCCGAAAACCTCTTCCTTTATTTTATTTCCCCTTAGGTTAGATGATAAAATGAATTAATTTTATCAGGATTCGAACTGTTTTATATATAAGTAATCAGTATTTATTTCGAGATAAGGTTATGTTTTAGGATTTTATTTAATTATTTGTGAGCAGCTTCTGTTATAATTCCGTTGGCATCTTTATGGTACTTTCGGTCAAGAATCGAAGCTGAATGAGAGATATTCGCTTTAACTACAAACTCACCCAATTCCCGTGTATATTTATTTCTAAAAGCTAAACCTCCCTAAATTAATATTTGAAAAATAAAGTCCACTTCCTTTACATAAAATAAACTGAAGGAAGAAAAGGGAATGCGAATAAATGAAGATATAACCGAAAGTAACATAATAACATGAAATTCAAATAGATCAATAATTTGTCTAACCTTTAATTTTGGTTGCTGACTATCCAATAATTCATTACTTTTGTTATTCCGTCGAAATTATAAGAGTTTCTCAGTTTATAAGTTGACGACTTTTCGTGAATAAGATAGGAAATCTGTTGATTTTATCGATCGACCGGTTTCATAGATATATTTTTTTAATCCTTTTGCTGTCGTTGTTGTTGTTTGTGTTAATGATAACGATGATGGTACCGTTTCGCTGCTCTTAACACCGGATTCCTCCGATTTTCGATTTTACTTTATTGACAATATTGATAACTTTGATTTTAGTTTCACTTGTTTTTTTTTTCTCTCGGTTCTTGTTTATTTTATATCTTTGTTGAGGCGTACACTTCTAACTGCAAGTCTGTTTTATGAAAGGAAAGAAGAAAGTAGTAAGAAATGATAGTTAGATAACCAGCCAGAAAAATAGATTTATGTGTGACAGATACAAATAGATAGCTTTATAAGATAGATACTCCAAAAGAAAACTATTATATTCCAAACTACCTATTTCTAATCGGAAGAATTTGCAAAAACCAAAAGACGCACTTCATGCCAAACTGTTAGAGTGACGATAAGTAGTTGTCAATCAGGTATTGCTATTCTTATTTACTATCTTGTATGGTAACGGATCCTTGAAATAGCTCTCAGTACCACTGTAACCTTCAACCAATTCAACAGAAAAGCTGCTTAAAGATGGAGAGGAGGGGTGGTGAAGAAAGGGATAAAGAGAGGAAGCTAGAGACAAAGAGAAAGTGAGGGGGAGAGAGGGTGGGAGCGGTAGAAATGAAATAGAAACCGAAGGCGATAAAAAGAAGTCGACGCTGATCCCTAAATATAATCAGATATCACATAGTTTCAAATTTTGGTTATAATTCAGATTTTTTAAACAAAGTCCAATTAAGAAGAACGAAAACATTCTTAAAATAATTTCTTTAAAATTATGTTATAATATGGATACACGTGTGAGAATATTTTAAATATCGATTTATTTATTTTAATAGGATTTTACGTTTGACATACAAAACTAAAAACAAAATATGTAAACATGCGGGTCGAAGGAATAACGTAGAAAATAAAAATAAAATCTGAAAGTGCGGCTTTCTGAAGATAACTCTGATAGCAATTAACTAGTGAGAGAGCTATCACTTCCTGTTGCTTTCGTACCACTTCCGGTTACCTGAAGCTTGTAAACAAGAATCCTCATCGCTTGCAACAGACGTCTTTTGACATGTTGCTATTGAAAGGGTGGCGATACGCCCTTGTTGTTGGTAGTTTAGTGGGTCTTACACTAGCTGCTGCTTATCCTATTATTATTGATCCATATTTCAACCCCCGTAAATGGCGTAAGTGGTTATTTATATACATTATATATAGATGTATTTCGTGCTAAAACTCTAGCAAATACTAACTTCTGTGTTTGTTTTTTTTTAATAGTAATAAATGCACCAGGAAAAAAGTAATAATAAATAAATTGCGACATATGATGAGAAAGTAACTACGACGGTCTTATTTACCTTTGCAGAGGAGAAAATTATGGAAACATTACACTAATTGTCAGTATTAATCCTTTCTACTATAGGCACAAGGCCTGAAATTTTGTGGGAGAGGACTTGTCGATTATATTGACTTCAGTATTTCACTGGTACTTAATTTATCGACCCCGAAAGGATGAAAGGCAAAGTTAACCTCGGCGGAATTTGAACTCGAAACGTACTGACAGACGAAATACCACTGAGTATTTCACTCGGCGTGTTAATGATTTTGCCAGCTAATCATAAAATTGTATATTAGTGTTTGTTTTTATGTATGTTTATGTTGTGTTTTGTATGTATACGAGAAGCAAGATAGTTGCGGCATAGCTCCAAGTTTTTCAATCTCAAATTTTGAATATCAGAGAAATCTGTGAAACCAGTTAAGCCTTTAAAAATTAAAAAATATAAACGAACCCCTGTGCATTTTCAACTTCAACACACACTATAGGTACTACTAAAGCAGCGCGGACCCGAACGCGCAGTCGCGCGTCCGCGCTAGCTAGTCTTGAGTGGTCGATCCTAACCCTAACCCTATCCCGCGTGTGCAAATGAATACGTGTTTAGGGTTAGGATCGACCACTCACGACTAGCTAGCGCGTTCGGGTCCGCGCTGCTTTAGTAGTACCCACACACTATATATATATATATATATATATATATATTTATATATATATATATACCGGAGTAAGCACATAAATGTGCAACAAGGTGGAAAAAAGAGTACTCAAATACCAGAGGTAGAGTAATATGCTTTATTTAAAAGCAGCAGAAATATAACAAAAGACTGTTACTCGGAGTTTCACGTTCCCGTTCATCGGACACTTTTGTTACAAAAATCTAACAAAACTGTCCGATGAACGGGAACGTGAAACTCCGAGTAACAGTCTTTTGTTATATTTCTGCTGCTTTTAAATAAAGTGTATATATATATATATATATATATAGTGTATGTGTGTGTGTTACATAGAGATAAAATTGTATGGTTGATTGGATCGACAGTACGCTGGCCATGTGCCCATAGCAGAAATCATTATAAATAATAACGTTGTCGTGTCTCAGTGTACCTTGATTCTTGAGATACGTCTCAGCTTTATTCCTAACAATAACACCTCAAACACACTCCAAACTATCCTTTAACTGTAATTGTTTACTCCCAGGTTAGCCTCAATTCATTTGACCAATGATCAAACGCGTTCCAACCGTGACAATTCCAACTTTGCTGTCTAGGACCATAATAGCTTTAATACAACTATCTTGCTGTTTTAAGAAGGTTGAATGCGATTTGACGTAATTTTGCTGCTATTTCTAGCGAATAGGTCAATCACATAGGTTCCTGTTTTAACGCTGTTGGCTCTCACAGGGGAAAAAAATACAAAATTTTTCGAAATTCATAAGTTATTGCTACCTGTCGATAATAACAAAATGTGTTTAGATATATCTGAATAGTATCGTCTGTAGATGAAGAGATTATTATAATCGGCAGGAATTACAGAGTGACCCAAGAGTTTGAGGTTAAATTAAAGCGTTTCACACGGTGATGACCTTTGATAGGTGTTATGCACATAACTCTCGGTCCTTGGATTACAAGGTAACATCTGCCGGTTTTTATAATAAAATACATATACTCATGTACTGAGTTTTGTTTATCTTGTTTGTTCCACCAAGTATATAGAAAGAGTGCGAAAGAAATTGGCAGACAGATAAGTATATGTTTAAGTATGTTTAGCGTAACATTCCAACTAGGTCACCTAAAGAAATCTGGTATTCCTAACCTCAAAAGCAGTAGTACCATGCTATATGGATTTCTGTTAGGCAGAGGTTGTTAAAGAATGTGCACTGTTAGGTTACATTGTGTCGTGGAAATGATTGTTTTGGTTCTAGTTCAACTTGAAGAACACATTTTCAGTTGTTTAGAGAAAGAGCGAGAGAAGGAAGATAAAACAAGCGGACAACCGCATTTATATACATGTGTAGATAACAATATACTCTGCTAGTCAATTACATGCTGGAGATTACCGAGCTGAGATCCAAACCAATTAATATATTGATGCATATACGCACGCGCGCATACACTCGTTTTTGTGTGTTTACAAAGTTCGCTTTGCAAACCACGTGGTTTCGGTTCTGTACAATTCTGCAGCACCTTCACTAACTGCTTTCTACTATAGCCCCAAGCTAACCAAATCCTTGCAAGTGGGTTTGGATGTCGGAAGCTGAATGAAACCTGTCGTATATGTATCGATGTGAGGGCTCATAATTCTTTGTCTTGACATCCTGCACCATGTGTATAATCGCGCATCACCTCCCAAACAAGCGATGTCATTTGTTCGCAGTCTTCCATGGTAACATGTTCAGCCATTGTGCTGAATGTATTCGAAGGCCTAGCGGAAATAAACATTGGACTGCTTAGAAATTAATGATAGCTGGTGACAGTTTGGGCACTATTCCATGTTTAAAATTGCCGCTTTAGTCTGGCAATAAACTCGTCGTGCTCAAATAAAGTAGCAGCATAAAACTTGCAATTGTGATCTGTGAACATAGAGCTTTGAATGATTATTTTTACTTTCTTCCTAATCATATCGGGTGTAATTTCACTTGAATATATATATAGCAATAAGAAAATGGAGGGGAATATGAGGTACTCATCAACTTGTAGACACTGTATTCCGTTGATTAATCTGTTTATTTTATAACCAAAATGACAAAAAGTACAATATACAGACACTTATGACATACCATGTCATATCAACAATTAAGATTTCAAATTTAATGGACATCTAGCAATTGGAGAAGGGACAAAATCTTACACGCATACATACATACATACATATATATATCCTTCAATACATCTCAACGCTTCTAAAACAAACTTTGTTTACTTTCATCGTAAGTTGTATATATATATATATATATATATATATATATATACACACACACACACTAATGTATAACCATTTTTGTCTTACCTATACATGCTTCCCAACCACATGGTTTTGGGTTCAATCCGATTGCACATCGACTTGAGCGAGTGTCTTCAACTATAGCCCTGGGCCAACCAAAACCTTGTCAATGAACTTGGAAGATGGAAACTGAAAGAAGCTTGTCATACATTTATGTGTGTGTGTGTGTCCTTGTATCAATTGTTACAAACGAATATCATTCATTTCCAGTATTCTACGGAAACATGTTACATATTGCTTGGAAACAGGTATGGATTGACAACAGGAAAGGCATCCAACCATAGAAAAATCAGCCACAATAAACTCCATTCAATCCATGCAAGTATGGAAACGTGGACGTTGAAACAAGGATGATTTTATATAGTCAGCAGAAGTTCGCCATTACCTTCTGCAGGAGCCGCATGGAGCTTAAGTGTTTCACTCATAAACACACATCATCCTGTCTGAGATTCGAACCCGCAATCCCTCAACCGTGAGTCCACTGCTCTAACCACTAGACCATGTGCTTCCACTTTCAGACTATATAGTGCTGCATTGTTTAATATACTTTTAAGGTGGCATGGTGTGATTTTATAAGAACTGGCTGTTATTTCTAGTAGATTGAGTGACTGTGAAAAGCACAACCACCACCGCCACCTCGTTTGTTGTTGGTAATTCTAAAAATAGTAACACTCTCACTAAGCCTTGAGAAGCTTGTTTATCTCTTGGTCAGTCCTGTTCAGGCTGTCCTATGACCAAAGATGATCCAGTTGTGATCATATCATCTCTTGGTTGTGTGATGAAGAAGCTCATTTTGCAACTACATGGTTCCTGGTTCAGTCCCACTGCACAGCACCGAGGGTAGCTCTACTATAGCTCCGGGCCGACTAACACATTGTGAGTGGATTTGGAACACAGAAACTGTGTGGAAACTAGTTATGTGTGTATCCTGCTTGATAAGCGGTGCTGGTTTGTTTATTTCCACACAACTTGGCAGTTCGGCTGAAGAGACTGATACAATAAGTCAGTGCTCCAGCATAGCCACAGTCCAATGACTAAGTCAAAAAGCTCAAATATGGTATACAGTATACCCTTCCATTTTTTATAAGATAGTGGGGTGTTATTTGATGGAGATTATTTGACTGAGATTTGGTTTGGAGAATTATGGGTCAACAAATGAAGGTTACATGGTCTACTAGAAACAGCAGCTAAATCCACCCACCCCCTTCAGTACTACTCTCCCCACTCCCCAGTTGAGGAATTCTTGTCTTGCAAGATACCTGGTGATCCTGTTGGTGCTGGTACCTCATAAAAAGCACTGGTTCCTGTGCCGTATTAGAAGCACTGGTGTTGGTTCCACATAAAAAACATTGGTAATGGTGCTACATAAGAAGCACCCAGTACACCCTGTGGAGTGGTTAGCATTAGGAATGGGCCACTGGTACATAAAAAGCACCATTCAAGTATGGGCGTTGCTAGTGCTGCCTGACTGGCTCTTGTGCCGGTGGCACGTAAAGAGCACCACTCAAGTGTGGTCAATGCCAGTACCGCCAGACTGGCCATCATGCTAGTGGCATGTAAAAAGAACCCACTATACTCTCGGAGTGGTTGACATTAGGAAGGGTATCCAGCTGTAGAAATCTTGCCCTATCAGATTGGAGCCTGGTACAGCCTTCTGGCTTGCCAGTCCTCAGTTGAACCGTCCAACCCAGGCCAGCATGGAAAGTGGACGTTAAACGATGATGATGATACATGTGTGTGTGTCTGTGTTTGTTTATATCTACAATTGTATGTACAAAGAGGTTGCGATAGGCAATGAATCATATTCTCACTTGCACCTTCAAAACCATTTGCTTCAATGACGTATCTGTGTGACCCATGCAGGGATAGGAAAATAAATACACACACATACATGCATATCATCTTATATATATGAGAGGCTTCTTTCAGTTTACACACACACAAGTGTAGGGGGCCAGTGCTAATCTATGTATGCTGTAGCTTTCTGTCAATGAATAAATTCTAGAGGTCCTAGTACATTGCTTTACTCAGGGCTTATATTTTTGTTAAGACATTTCTGGGCATCTAGCTGTAAAATCATTCAACTATGAAATGGAGTTGGTAACTATTGAAGTAGGCAAACATTCACTATGGAATTACAGAAATTTCTTTTCATTGGATTTCTTTCTTTTTCTTTTTCTTTTTTTTTTCTTGTTACTATTTGGAATTTTGATTGTTAGTTGGAACCATTTTACTTAACTTACATTGCTAATAATAATAACAATAATAATCTTTTCTACTAAAAGCAGGAGGCCTGAAATTTTTGGTGAGAGGACTAGTCAATTACATTGACCCCAGTGTTTCACTGGTACTTAATTTAACAAGCCTGAAAGGATGAAAGAAAGGCAAAGTTGACCTTGCAAGAATTTGAACTCAGAACATAAAGACAGATGAAATGCCACTAAGCATTTTCCCCAACATGCTAACGTTTCTGCCAGCTCACTGCTTTAATAATAATAATAATAATAATAATCTCTCAAATCTGTGAGAGACAATTGTATTACATAGTCAAAATTTGTAGACTCTGCTGTGACTTCTTAGGTCAAAGTCAGCATCACAGATACAATTACAGGTCAGGCAAGGAACACCACTTGTTGGTATAAGAGTAAATGTCTTTCAGTGTCTCTCACAGTTTGCCCCTGAGGCACTGCATGCTTAACTTACATTACTGATTTTCATTTGTTAAACCACAGTTGTCACAACACATATCTTCCTTTTCACCCAGAAGACAGTCATGCTAATCATTAATTTTATTTATACTAGTACATGACCCGTCAATAAGGAAAAAACAATGCTATGTTTAGAATAACATTTCAAATTAATTCAGCTATTGTTTGAGAAATACACAAAAGATATAATTTGATAATATATTTACATATTCTTATTTATGCAAATACTTTTTACATAGGCAAATACTTTTTACATACACTATTTCCATGTAGACAACATTACGCATAAGTCTTCTTACATTTTCATTATGATATCTACTTGTTCCTGATCTGGTAAATTCTTTTTGATCAGCAAATATTTTAAGATTCACTGGATCCCCAACTCTGCTAAGAGCGACATATAACTGGCCATAAGTAAATACGGGCGCAGGCATGTATATGCTGCACTTAGAAAGGCTTTGTCCTTGACTTTTGTTTATAGACATCGCGAAAGCAGGTCTCACTGGAAATTAGCGTCTTTTCAAAGTAAAGGGCAAATCTGTATCAGATGGTTGCAGAATAATGCGGGGAATGAAAAGTGTGCATCCTGCATCAACACCAGTTATTTTACTTGCATTGGTCATATTATTTGACACCAATAATTCTCTATAACGTGCACCATTGCAGTGCCCATTTCTCTGATCTAAGTTTCTTAGCAACATTATAGGAACACCCATTTTTAATTTGATAATGTGAGGTGGCATGCCACTTATATTAAGAGAATTCAGAAATTCAGGAAGATAGGGTGCAGGTTGTTGATCTTCTGCAACAGAATCAATACTCTTCAGAGTATATGTCTCACCTGGAAATTTCTGGATTATGTGGTTATTTAGATTGTCAACTTCTTCATTCTTTGTTGTCAATATTGCTTGTGATGATAACCATTAGGCATCGTTAAAATTAACCTCTGAATCTTCATAGACATGGTTGATCAAATCCTCCTTGCTGTTGACTTGAAATTGCTGAGGAATCTCTATTACATCATCATATAATTGTCTTTGAACATTGGGGATTCTTCCATCACCAATTTGCAATAACCAAACTGATTGACATGCCAGTCGAGCTTGAGAGGTGGTGGTATCATTGCAGAGACAGTTTTGCACTCTCATATTAGTGGTGAGATGAAGTACTTTGCATTTGTGCAAATTACAGATTTTTTTCAAACATGCTCCAATTAGAGAAGGCCTTTGTGCTCTTCGAACCACTGGAAGAATTTGACAGAAATCACCACCTAAAATTATCAATTTGCCACCAAAGATCAAATCATTGTTCATTATATCCTTCAGTGTTCAATTCAGCGCTTTAAATAGATAACGATGACACATAGGTGCCTCGTCCCAAACAATTGAGTGTGCACTGAGTTTTTTTCCCATAACTTGGTGACAGTTTATTGTGGATAGCAGGTATAAATCCAAATTTTAAATATTCCTCTGAATATGGACGATCTTTTTTTTGCTTGAATCAAGCATGAAGAGATTTCAGTTCAAGCAAATTTTTTCAACAATTTTTTCAAAAAGATTTCAGTATAAACTTTCGGAAAATATGCTCAAAAAGAAACAAAAAGTTTTCCGTGAATCTTCTCAAATGCAAAAGCCTTTGTATCAATGATGGAAGTTTTATCTTACCTTTTTGCTGAATTCACAAACTGACTGGTGGGAATAAAATGACCTGTTAATTTTTATCTTTGTTCATATATATATATATATATATATATATATATATATATATATACGTGTGTGTATATGTGCATTGCCAGTACCATAAATCTCTGTCTGTCTATCTATCTATCTGCCTGTCTGTGCCTCTTTCTCTTCCTTCACTGACACCACTCCTTACTTCCACTCCATTTCACACCATTTATCGCCATACTCTGCAGCACCACATTTTTCTTGTGTACCTAGATTTTTGTCAAGAGATAAGAGTCAATACTTTTAGACACACCTGCACACATAAGTCTGTCTCCTGTTTACTTCTCCATAGGGAATGAAGATGCCATTGCTTTCAGTACTGACCAGTTCTATACTACATACACTCATGCACGCAAATACAAACACATATACACATGCGCATTTGTAATTACCTACATGTTTTCACATACCACTAAAATCAATTACCACTAATTACCTACATGTTTTCACATACTGCTAAATCAAAGGAAATAAGCTATTCCCTCTTTAGTGACATCAGATCTTATGAATATGATGAAAACGACCTGTTGTCTCTAAAGTGTCCAAAATTTGATAAAATTGTCCACAGAAGGGATGTAAAGAATTTTTTTTTTTAATAACTCATTCTCGAATTGCCCTTTTTCTCTGTTGGTATACTAAACATTGTTTAGAAACGGTATAAATTCAACATAACCCTATGCATGCCTCTCCAAAATATTACCATGCCCCACATTGGGAATCATGGCTCTATCTAATTACTGATGGCTTCGCCCAGACGGATACAGTCAGGCATCACAATACTTGTATCTTATTTACACAGCATGAGGTATAAAAATAACCAAACTTTCTATTTCATTCCCTCTTTTCCTCTAATTACTGATGGCTTTAGACAGACGGATGGATGCAGCTCTTATTATAGTATAAGATTTAGGGTAAAAGATAAACAACCCCCTTCAGTCATGAATGACTGTGGGATTGCACCTGGGAAGTTCCACTCCGAGGCACAAGTGTGGGCAAGGTTGTTTATGGAAAACCAGCAGTCACCCATGCATACTACTCTCCTCTCTCCACACCACTGATGTTATCCAAGGCAAAGTCTGATACAACTTGGCACCTGTGATGTCATAACTCATTTCTACAACTAAGTGAACTGGAGCAACATGAAATAAAGTGTCTTGCTTAAGAACATAACACACAACCTGATCCAGGAATCAAACTCACTACCTCATGGTCGTAAACCCAACGCTTTAACCAATGAGCCATGTGCCTTCACCCTTATATATATATATTTAACGTGACAGTTATGGATTATTACCCAGTAGGCCACACTGATGAGGCTCAGGGTTTAAATACCCAAAAGCCCAAACCTGGTTTGTGGATATTCCTAATTGCATAATATTTTTATCTTGTACTATTAAATGTTTTAATTCTTTCTGTTTTTCTCTGTTATCTTGGTGTGGTATGGTGGATTAATTTAAGACTTTAGCTCTTATTTCTAGCAGGTAAATGCTTGTTAAGCATCATTACGCTTTGTGAAAATTTATAATTCATAGCTATTTAATGCTATTACATCTGCGATCCACCTATGTTACTGCTGGTGATATCATCAATTTTAAAATTTATCCACAGATGATATGAACAGTAGTGACATCTGATTTCAAATCTCAGTGTTTGAATGTTTTGCTTATATATATATATATATGAGACAAGGTGTATGTACGCTGCTATATATATATGTATAAATAAAACAGAATGGGACAAGGACACAAAACATCCAGATAGACGATACAGGGAAACAAGGACAGGTCAACTGTCTGGATGTTTTGCATCCTTGCCCCATTCTGTATTATTTATACACACACACACACACACATATATATATATATAGTTCTAATTATATATAAAAAAAATTTATTATTGTTTGACTTGATTTATCATATTTGAGTGAGATAAATATATTGAAGTCTTAGATAAATAGAACAGTGCACATTGAATAAGCATCCAATGCTGTTGCTAAGATATGAAGCATGAAGTAGTTAGGTTTCTCACTGGTTATATAATATGAGATAATGCTAATCATTTAACAAACAATATCAAATCTATTTAATCTTCAATGAGAACTAACAAATACTACCTTCTAGGTGTGGTTTTCTAATTTATTTTATATTTATTAGTATTATTATTGTTTTGGCCTTGAGCCAAAATATGAAACCTTTATTACTATTATTGCAACAAACTGGCAGAAATATTAGCATGCCAGACAAAATGCTCAGCAGCATTTCATCCATCTTTATGTTCCGAGTTCAAATTCTGCTGAGGTTCACTTTGCCTTTCATCTTTTCAGGGTTGATGAACTAAGTGCCAGTTAAGCACAGAGGTCAGTATAATCGACTGCCTCCCCACAAAAAAAAATTTCAGGTCTTGTACCTATAATAGGAAGGATTATTATGATTAAGATGGTGAGCTGGCAGAAATGTCAACACACCAGGCAAAATTCTTACCAACATTTTCATCTGGATCTACGTTCTGGGTTCAAATGCTGGTAGGGTTGACTTTGCCTTTCATCCTATCATGGTCTCTAAAATAAGTACCAGTTGAGCACTGGGATTGATGTAATTGACTAGCCTCCTCCCTCGAAAGCTTCAGGCCTTTTGCCTATGATAGAAAGGGTTATTATTATTATTAATAATATCATTTAAGGCGGCGACCTGACTAAACCGTTAGCACGCCAGGCAAAATGCTTAATGGCATTTTGTCCATCTTTACATTCTGAGTTCAAATTTCGCCGAGGTCAACTTGGCCTTTCATCCTTTCAGGGTCGATAAATTAAGTACCAGTCAAGTACTGGGGTCAATATGATCGACTTTCTCCATCCCTCATATATTTCAGGCTTTGTGCCTATAGTAGAAGGGATTATTATTATCATCCTCATTATTACGATAAAGGTGGCAATCTGGTAAGATCATTAGCATGCTGGGCAAAATGCTTAGCAGCATTTCATCTGTCTGTAAGTTCTGAGTTCAAATTCCGCCAAGGTTGATTTTGCCTTTCATCCTTTTGGGGTCGATTAAATAAGTACCAGTGAAACACTGGAGTCAATGTAATCAACTAGTCCCCCTCCAAAAAAAAAAAAAAAAATTCAGGCCTTGTGCCTATTATAGAAAGGATTATTATTATTATTATTATTATGACAGTGAGCTGGCATAATTGTTACTGCACTGGACAAAATTCTTGGTAGCATTTCATCTATTGCAGCAACAATTCTCAGTTCAAATTCTGCCATGGTCAACTTTACCTCTCATTTTTTACAGTTGATAAAATACAGTATCAGTCAAGTACTGAGGTCAATGTAATCAACTCTCTTTTCCCTTTAGAAAAATTGCTGAATTTTTGCCAAAATTAGAAAGAGGTATTATCATTATGGTCTCATGAAGCAGTCTTGAAAAATCATTAGCATGCTGGACAAAATATTTAGCAGCATTTCTTCTGTCTTTGTGTTCTGAGTTTAAACTCTGCCAAGGTTGACTTTACTTTTCATCATTTCAGGGTCAATAAAATAAATACCCAAAACTTTCAGACCTTGTGCCTATAGTAGAAAGACTTACTACTATCACTACTACTACTGCTATTATATAAGTGCAGGCATTAAGAAATTTGCTTCCCAACAAACACATGGATCTGGTTCAGTCCACTGCATAGCACCTTGAGCAAGTGTCTTCTATAGACCCAGGCCTACCAAAGCCTTATGAAGGACACATTGATGATATGTCCTAAATACCACTAAAAGAATGAGATGATTACAACTTGAATGCTTTGATGATAAGTTTGCTTGATGGAGGTTGACTTGTGGTTAAACAACCAGCAATAGCAACAATTCCATGTGGATTAATAGCTATATTTACGGTTATATATATACACACATATAGTTTGCTCCCAACCACTAAACCACATAGTTGTGTTGGTCCTACTGTGTGAGACCTTGGGCAAGTATCTACTTCTTTAGCTTCAGGTCAACCAAAGCTTTGTGAGTAGATTTGGTAGAGAGAAACTGAAAGAAGCCTGTCATATATATATATATATATATATATATATAGGCCTGGCTTTGTGGTAAGAAGTCTGCTTCCCAACTGCGTGGCTCCAGGTTCACTGCATGGCATCTTGGGCAAGTGTTTTCTGTTATAACCTGGGGCCAACTAAAACATTGTGAGTGGATTTGGTAAATAGAAACTGAAAGAAGCCCATCATATATATTTCTGTATATATCTATGTGTGTGTGTCTTTGTGTCTCTCCCCCCATCAGTGCTTAACAACTGGTGATGGTGTGTTTACGTCCTCGTAACCTAGTGGTTCGGCAAAAGAGACTGATTGATTAAGTACTAGGCTTTTAAAAAAATAAGTCCTGGGATCAATTTTTTCGACTAAAACTCTACAAGCTGGTGTTCCAGCATAGCCACAGTTAAATGACAAACAAGTAATTGAATAATGGAATATATATATGTGCGTGTGAGTTTGTGCATGTGTGTTATTGTTTCTATGTTGTGTAAGTTGTAAACGAGTGTCACCGTGATGCAAGTGGTGTTCTTCATTTCCAGTATTCCATAAAACCAGGTTTGATCATGGGGAAATATGACTTGGAAACAAATGAGGGTTGGTGACAAGGGGGGACATCCAACTGTAGAAAATACTCCTCAAAAATATTCCATCCGACTCATGCCAGCATGGAAAATTGGCCGTTAAAACGTGATACATACACACACACACCACTTTTTAATGCTAACAATTTATTTGACGCGGTCTATAAATAAGGGAGTGAACTCTTCATAAATACAACTCGACGTCACTGTTCTTAGAGTGCAGTACAAGGTACGTTACTCTATTGGTCTTTGCATCACTTCGCTTGCTGGAAAAAAAATGATTTTTTTTTTTTTTTTTTTTCCAATTGTAAAAGATGAATTCGTACAAAAATTTGCCGACCAACGTACACAACTTGAATTAGCTAATATTATTAGAATTACAGTTCTTGCTTTCTTCTAGATTGTGAACTACCATTGAGGGGGTTTTTAACATCAAATTGCAAGGATAGTTTTAATTAAGCTAAATTTTTCAACTCACTTTATCACACTTATTATTTTACTTGTTTCAGTCATTTGACTGTGGTTATGCTAGAATACCGCCTTTAGTCGAGCAAATTGACCTCAGGACTTATTCTTTGTAAGCCTAGCTCTTATTCTATCAGTTTCTTTAGAACTCTCGGGGAAAGGGGGCTTTTCCCTCAGTCTTATTGTTGGTATTCATAATTAAGTGTCACTATTTTTCTCTGTCGTAGTTAAAACTTTCATTTTGGAACCAAGTGGTTTCAGGTTCAGCCCCACTTTGCAGTTCTTGAACCGACCACAGCATTGTGAATGACTTTAGAAGACAAAAACTGTATTAAGCGTTTTGTATATGTCCGTTTGTTTTTACCTCCATTTAACTATATATTCATCTAACATATGTTCATATATATTGAAGTATTTATGTATGCACACTTATATGTTCATATATATTTTAATTTCAGAGGAATTACAAAAAGTTGCAAGAAAAGGAATCGACAGAGAAAAAACTCAGCCTGGAGGTTAGGATATAATTGTCTTTATTTATTTTCATCTTTTACATTTCTCCTAAATCTCTTGTCTGTTTTCTTCGGGATACTTCTCTTTCCCCTTCTGTCTTCTTTCTTCAATCTTTTGCTATACACATACATATATAAATGTGTGCATTAGTCAAAGAATGAGGGACAGTACTCAAAACCTCTCAATGATCTCTCAGATTGCTGAGGTTGATGTTGTTAGCTTACAGCTTGAACATTGGTAGGTTTGGCTTCATTTTAATTTTCAAAGCTTCTATGTGCTCATTCAGCCAACTTGAAATTGCAACAATGTTTGTATTCTTCCATCTTATAAAGAGAAGGACACAATGAATAATTGTTGTTGGCACTCCGTTGCTTACGACGTCGTGTGTTCCAGTCGATCCGATCAACGGAACAGCCTGCTCGTGAAATTAACGTGCAAGTGGCTGAGCACTCCATAGACACGTGTACCCTTAACGTAGTTCTCGGGGATATTCAGCGTGACACAGTGTGACAAGGCTAACCCTTTGAATTACAGGCACAACAGAAACAGGAAGTAAGAGTGAGAGAAAGTTGTGGTGAAAGAGTACAGCAGGGTTCGCCACCATCCCCTGCCGGAGCCTTGTAGAGCTTTTAGGTGTTTTCGCTCAATAAACACTCACAACGCCCGGTCTGGGAATCGAAACTGCGATCCTATGACTGCGAGTCTGCTGCCCTAACCACTGGGCCATTGCGCTTCCACTATAGTGAATAATACACTCAGTGAAAAAAATTAAACTGCTTGCACTTAAGTAGAAAAGCTAAACAACAACAACAATAATGAATATATTACTAGATACACTGTCTGAAGAAAAGAGTATGTATCAACAGAACACCTTTTAATCAAGATTGTCCTTGGGCTAAACAAAAACAGTCTTTAATCCCAGGCTACTTTTCTGGGCAGTGAAATCCATTAAAAATGACAACGGGAGAGAGGAGTGAGATGAGTAATGCTGGATTTTGATGGTATAAATTCTGTTTAGATATATCAACAGAAGATGTAGGGGAAGAACTAGAGGAGTGAATCTACTTTTTCTTCATTTCATGATTTTCTATGGTCCATAGTACAACAGGTCTGTATAGCTCTTATCTTCTTGGTAACAGCCAAATAAAATTGGCACGCTTATTTTTGTGTTTGGGAATGTGTAATTTAAGGATAAGGAAACAACACACAATATGTAACTTTTAATACAATGGAATTCTAGAGAAGAAGGGTACACACACACACTGTTTAGCATCAAACATATATATACAGTGTGCAATGGGTAAATTATCACCATTTTATATTTTTAGTTTCGCATATGTTTTTGATTTTGTCAACTACACAGTATAGTAGGGTCAGTTGGGCACCCTCTGTGAGAAAAACAGCACCATGACGCAATTCATTCTACCAGAAATTTGGAAACAACATGCTGTGCTGCTTGGTATTCACGCCCAAAGCTCCAATATAAACATTTTAGAGTGTTTGGGTGTCAATCTGAAGACTTGCAGAAGATTCGGAAAGCATTGGATGAATCTAATGGTGATTACAAAGGTACAGCAGCTTGGAAAACCCACTATGATCATTCTGATAAGAAAAGAACTTCTGAATTTGATGGTGAGATCCAGGACATGAGAGGGTCAATTTTTATCCCAAGACAACAAGAAAGATCACACTACAAAGCTTTTGAACAAACTCAAGCATCCCCTCCAACCAAACATACTTTGGTTTTTCTCAGATAAGAAAAATTTCTGTCAGGATCAGATGGTGAACATGGGACAACCGTTGATTTGCCATGTCCCCAAAACATGTCCCGAGAGTGATAAAAATCAAACATCCAGTCAACATCATGGTGTTTGGAGTGATCACTAGTGATGGTGATGTTATGCCTTCATTCATCTTCCTACATGACCTCAGACTCAACACAGGGGCCTACATCAAGTGCCTGGAGGAGGTAGTGTGACCCTGGGTCAAGAGAGTGGCTGCTAGAAGACCCTATGTCTGGCAACAGGACTCTGCACCTTGCCACACAAGCAGGAGAATCCAGTCATGGTTGTCAGACAATGTCTGTGACCACATCACCCCTAACACCTGGCCACCTAACTCCCCAGACTGCAACCCCCTTGATTACTATGTGTGGGGCACAGTTGAGCGAGAGACAAACAAAACTCCTTATAACACCAAAGATGAACTGAAGGCAAGGATTATGGCAGCATTCACCAACTTAAACAAGGAGACCATCCAGAAGAGTTGCAGGAAATTCCAAAGTCGTCTGGAGGCCGTGGTTGAAGCCAATGGTGATTTTATTGAATAAATTTACCCTTTAGTATTTCAAGATATTTTTGTGTAATTTTAGTAAATATATCTGCTAAAATGAGATGTCAGTGTTATTTTCATTTTTGCGTAATTTAGCTGACAATTTATTCACCACATCCAGTATACATCATCATCATCATCATCATCGTTTAACGTCCGCTTTCCATGCTAGCATGGGTTGGACGATTTGACTGAGGACTGGTGAAACCGGATGGCAACACCAGGCTCCAGTCTGATTTGGCAGAGTTTCTACAGCTGGATGCCCTTCCTAACGCCAACCACTCAGAGAGTGTAGTGGGTGCTTTTACGTGTCACCCGCACGAAAACGGCCACGCTCGAAATGGTGTCTTTTATGTGCCACCCGCACAAGCCAGTCCAGGGGCACTGGCAACGATCTCGCTCGAAAATCCTACAGGAGCCAGTCAGGCGGTACTGGCAACGGCCACGCTCAAAATGGTGCATCTCATGTGCCACCCGCACAAGAACCAGTCCAGGGGCACTGGCAACGATCTTACTTGGCTTGCCGGGTCTTCTCACGCACAGCCCATTTCCAAAGGTCTCGGTCCGTAGTCATCGCCTCGGTGAGGCCCAATGTACGAAGGTCTTGCCTCACCACCTCAGCCCAGGTCTTCCTGGGCCTACCTCTTCCACGGGTTCCCTCAACTGTTAGGGTGTGGCACTTTTTCACGCAGCTATCCTCCTCCATTCTCACCACATGTCCATACCAGCGCAATCGTCTCTCTTGCACGCCACAACTGATGCTTCTAATGTTCAGCTTTTCTCTCAAGATACTTACACTCTGACGGGTATTCACATTGACATTACACATCCAACGGAGCATACTGGCTTCATTCCTTGCGAGCTTACGTATGTCCTCAGCAGTTACAGCCCATGTTTCACTGCCATGTAGCATGGTTGTTCGTACGCATGCGTCATACAGTCTGCCTTTTACTCTGAGTGAGAGTCCCTTTGTCGCCAGCAGGGGTAAGAGCTCTCTAAACTTTGCCCAGGCTATTCTTATTCTAGCAGCTACACTTTCAGCGCACCCACCCCCACTACTAACTTGGTCGCCCAGATAGCGGAAGCTATCGACTACCTCTAGTTTTTCACCCTGGAATGAGATAGAAGTTGTTTCCTGTTTGTTTGCAGTCTTTATTGCACCTGAACATCTGCCACAAACAAAAACTAACTTGCTAGTTAACCTGCCTTTGATGTTGCTGCACCTCTTATGTGTCCATAGCTTGCACCAGGTACATCTTATAGAGTTACTACCTACTCCTTTTCTACATATATATATATATATATTAATGGTTTCACTTAGGCATAGCAATCTGTTGTTTGAACATATCCATCAGGGTAAAGTATTAGTTGAATACAGAATGTGATATATAATGGAGAGCATGGAAAAGTGGACATGAAAATGATCATGATGATGATGATCACAACGACAAAGTAGTAGTAGTAGTAGTAGTAGTAGTAGTAGTAGTAGTAGTGTTTGTTTCATTTTGTTTTTACACATGTTTTCCATTCTTACTTGGGTTAGACAAATATGTTACTAAGACACTGCCAGATACCTTTCCTTTTGTCATCCCTTATTTGTTTTTTCTAATAAGGGATCTCTTATACCATGTGGCTTTTAAGGTGTGGAGTGAGTTGATGGTTTATTGACAAGAGGACTAACAACAATAAAATCACTTGTCACAACCTTCATGCAAGCAATCGCTGATGTAAACAAGCAAACACACACATACACACATGTGATGGCACCTCCTTCAGTGGTTAAGCCAGGACTACATTAGAAGACACTTGCTCAATGTACCACTCAGTGTATGTGTTTGTATGTGAATTTATGTAGATGGCAAGCTGGCAGAATCATTGTCATTCTGGACAAAATGTAATGCTTAGCAGTATTACTTTCAGCTCTTTTGCATTCAAATGCTGCCAAGGACAACTTTGCCTTTACTGACATTGCCTTAGCCTGGCAACGGTTTTTGTTGTTAAAATGCAGGAAAGAAATAAAAGAAACATGTATAAATAAATAGATAAGTAAAAAAAATCGTTACATATTAGTATTTAAGTGAAACTGTACTCAGTATGATTAAGGAGAGTAAAAATAAATATTTTTAAAGCTGTATGCACACAGATTACTAGTGAAAGTTTTAGGTTGCCACTTTTGTTATGCATGACAACTTCAATAAATGTTTTTACATTACGTATTATATTAATAGCAAATTAAAACTTGAAAGAGAATGTGAGAGACATTGCAAATGAAAATGGAATACTCTGCAGTGAATGCAATGAATATTTAAATTTGTGATGAATTAGACGCAGTGAATATTTAAATGTGCAAGATTTTGGAGTTAAAAAAATTCAATAAACTTGAGAAATTGAAATCATAGGAAATTTCTTAGAACATGAATTTATAAAAATATTTCCATATGGTCAACCCTTTAATAATTGCTTTCTTTTTTTAGTAATCGTTACATACTTCATTAACAAGCAGCTTTCTCCATTATAGTATAGATAATGATTTTTATTATATTTTAATTTTCTATTGCAGGAATGAAAGTGTGGACAGACCCATTTGCAAAGAAGGAATGAGAAGGGAAATAACTCAAAGAATGTGTGAAATGTTAAAATGTATTCAGATATGACTGTAGTGGCAGCTATGCAGGTTGTTTTGTATTGTTAATAAATCAATATTTATAAATTAACAAGCTGAAAAGTTTTTTGATTTATTCTATGAAATAAATAATACATTAAATTAATGGATCAGTCTGCTAGTAACAGCAGCCAAATCACCTTTAAATCCATCATTAGGAAGGACTTGTTTGATAATGTACTTCTATCTATATATAAAATGACAGGATTACCATGGATGGAATGTCTTTGATTGTAAATCTACTCTACAATAATTGATTTTGAAAATAAAGAAGAATTTATTAAAATGACTTTGTCATTATTAAGTTGGTATAAGACAGTGAGCTAGCTGAATCATTACTTTGCCAGACAAAAAGCTTACCAGCATTTATTCTGAGTTCAAATGCTGCCAAGGTCAACTTTGCTTTCATCTTTTTTTTTTGGGGGGGGGGGGGTCTCAATGAAACAATTACCAGTTGAGCACTGGGATTGATGTAATCAACTATCCCCCCTCCCACCAAAATTTAGGCTTTATACCTACAGCAGAAAGGATTACAAAACTGGTGTTTGGAACAAATTAGCATGAGACTTTGATGGGCAATTTTCATTTAGATCCCTTTAAAACAAGGAGTTTGCATCATAAACCTGGGGATAGTCTCAAGGGAGCTGAAATAAAAAATGGTTAAATGCAATTTGAAATTTTCTCTCTTTTTTTACAACTCAACTTCTGCATTCACTGTATTTCTAGAATGTAATTGATTCATAATATGGAAGTGTTGCCAAAATAGTGATAGTCACTTTCAGTTTGTTTTTATGAGATTATATTATGTTTTTTCCCAGTTATTTTACATGTGCCAAATGTAAGGTGAACCTTAAGACTGTTTATACAATTAGTCCAGAAGTAATTCCAGAAAACTTTTAGGATGCTAAGTTTAATGCACTATACAGCTTAACACAACAACTTGATTCTTGGGTATCTTTAGTTAACTTAATTGCAAGCATTCATATCAAATCATATTTTTCTGCAAATATTAATTTACACTAAGTTCAGGAATACATTTAAGATGTAGGCAGAGATTCATCAGAGCTCAGTCCTCAGCCTTTCCTGTTTATTATAGTCCTACAGGTCATAACAGAGGAGTTCAAAATTGGTTATCCATAGAAATCCTATATAGGATCCTCATCCTCTCCAATGCCTAGTCCACTTGACCATACACATCTCCCTGTCTCTGTCCCTTCCCTGTCACATTTTCACCATCTTTCTCACCTCTGTGTCTCTCTCTATCTGAAGTAGTCATGTTTTTATTCTAATGCAAGACACATGTTCTGTCCTTCAATACTACTAACCCCATTTGAGGCGTTTTGTCCTGCAAGTTACTTGGTGATCCCATTGCTGCTGGTGTCATGTAAAATGCACCCAGTACACTCTGTAAAATTGTTGCATTAAGAAGGGCATCCAGCCAACGAAACTATGTCAAAACAGACAGCAGAGCTTGGTTCAGTAATCTGACTTGCCAGTTCCTGTCAAACATTCCTACCTATGCGAACATGGAAAAACAGAAGTTAAATAACAATGATTGCATCTTACTACAAGAGACCTTGGCTTAATTTAGTATGTGCATGAAAAGCCTGGAAATCATTTTCATTATCAATACTCCCTGTTATACAAATTCTCTTCCACATATATCTCTCACTGCTTTATTATTCACTAGCAGAAACACCCGGCGTTGCCCGGGTTAAAGAGAATAATGAAATCTAAAAACACTGTCTAGACTACGCAACCCTCAACTGTTAGTAGCTACGATACCATATTTCTACATTAATAACTCTCCAATCCATGTCAGCATGGAACATAGATATTAAGTGGAATGCTAGAAGAAAGTTTTCAACTCATATGTATATAAAGTAAATACACGTAATTCAGAAACACGTTTTTGTGTATCTTATTTCGTAACCAAACAAACAGGTACAGATTATAAATAATGAAAGGCCAATTTTGGTGATTCATTTGACAGAGGTAGTAGAGAGACAATGCGATGATAAATCTGAGGTTGGATCTTGAAAGTTTGGATGAATGCTGCCTCAGTTAAATCTCTTGTGGTTCCAAATGATGTCATCTGTAGTACAGCATCGTATTGTCTAATTTTGTTTTGCAAATGTTAGGAATCTTGGTCAGTTGATGATAACAGTTTCTTCAATAGCTCTGGAGGTTGGGGATTGTGGAATTGTTGGGAATGTTTTTAACTTTGGTGTTATATGTATTGCTTGAATTTCTTTGACATATGAAATATATGTATTTTCACTGGGTTTGTAAAAGAGAGTTGTGTAGCTCTCGAGTTTTAGGGATTCACACAGACAGACAGACACACATTCTCATCTTTATATATAGAGATATATATATACACACACACACGCACCCAAACACACGTATATATATGTATATCAATATAAATATATGAAAGTCAATGAAGTTTCGTAGAAGGTGATCATGTACATATTTTCTTGCTGTTGTGATTATAACACTTCGTTGTAAACAATGTTCCTTGTTTTCCCTTGTGGAGCATATGCAAATAGGTTTTTTTTTGCTGCCCACCCTTGAGCAGCCAACATACAGTTGTCCATGTGAGAAGCGGGGCTCTTCCAAGAGAAGACCAGCTACAGACAGTGCTCATCTGTTATGTTCGGGTTAAAATTTCATCAACATCAAAAATATATGAATTTTCATGGGAGTTATGGCCGTTATGCATAGAATATAATTTCCAAATTGCAGACAAAATTTACAATCGATAAATGTCTTAGAATAACCAGTCTCTCATCTGGGAAGGCCTTGAAATCAATGTTACCAACTGGGGACTATGTGTGTCGCAGTGATAATAAAAAGACTCAAAGGAGGTCTGCAACGAAATAATTTTACTCAATACTTTGCAAGTGAATCAGTGGAGGCAAAGATGCGTCTCATTTACTTGACAATTTATGCACCACATTGCAGAGATCACAATGTAAGTACATCTGAAAAGGTAGTCTTACACTGTTGTACTGTTGAATTACAAATAATGCTCATCTGTTATGTTCGGGTTAAAATTTCATCAACATCAAAAATATATGAATTTTCATGGGAGTTATGGCCGTTATGCATAGAATGTAATTTCCAAATTTCATAAAGATCCATTCAGTACTTTTGACGTAGTTTTGGATAAGAAAACAAATGACTAATATGTGTGTTTGTGTCCATGTGTATGTGTGTGATGGGTGTATATATGTATAGATATCTATGTATGTATATATATATGTATATATGTGTACATATTACATGTACATCTATATATATATACATCTACACATATGTATACATATACATGTATGCATATATATCTATACATATACGTGTACATATACATCTATATATATATACATATACATCTCTCTCTCTCTCTGAAAGTATGTCATTACAGTATCGAAATGTGATTGTTTCAGTTAGTGGAATAGTTTCATTTTTAAAGTGAAAGTATTTGACATGAGTGTTTTTGTTTCACTTTTGACACGTAATACTTAAATAGTGGAGGAGATATTATGTTGCCGTGGGCTCGAACTCTGCAAGAAGTTAAAAAAATTTTTTGACTAAAACACAACTGGAACCCTAAGTAAGGCATGTGTAAAATTTGAATGAAATTGGTTGCGTAGTTCTCGAGTTTTAGGGATACACACACACAGACACACATTCTCATTTTTATATATATAGATATAGATTTTCTCACATGTTCACCTTGTACTTTGTGGATATTCCCTCATCATCAGAGCTAGCTCTCTCTCTCTTTCTTCAAGCTTAGGAAGCCATGCATTCAAGTCTTCATCAAGACACCTGTTCCTGTCCCTCTAATTTCACCTCCTTCAATACTACACCCTACACAGTTGAAGAGTCTGGAACCAAAATGCACAGATAACACCTCAGTGGCCCACCTGTTATCAACTCTACTCTTAATACTAATTATCTCTATAATGCCTGCAGTTAAGATAAAGATATTGCATCAACTTATGTAGGTTATTTAATAATCCTCTATTTCAGAGTAAATCCCCTCTTCAAATAAAACAATGAAAATAATCAAGAAATTTGGAGAAGCTAAAATGGAAAAGTGAACACTGAAATGACAATGATGAATATGAGGGTGGTATATATACATACATACATATAATACTAAACTACCTGTGACCCAGTGGGTCACTGGGAAACTCTGAGTTTCCCAGCAACGGAGTTTTGTTTTGTGGATTTTTTTCTTTTCCAGGTTATTTCACATGCTTTCAATGAATGTGACATCAAAATCACATATAAACAGCTCCTTTCCCCAGAAAAGGAAAGATTTGGCTGTTATTTCTTGCATGCCCTGCTACCACGTAACAGGTATTTCGGGTTCTTTATCGCAAATATCTGTTACATGGTAGTAGGGTATCTAGAAATAGCAGCCAAATCGTTGGAGCTGAGATATGTTGAATGCATTAAAAAAAAACCTATGGGAAAAAACTATTTCACGCCACAGTTACAAACAGGTCTTTTACGAAATATTTACCATATTTTTAAAGTCATTTTCGCTTTAAAATAATTTTTAAATATGCAAAAGAAATTTTTGTAACAGTATTCACTTCAAAATAATTTTAAAAAACATTAAAATATTGTCTATTTAAAGAAAGCTAAAATATAAATACTTACTGTACAAACAACTTACATTTTTGAAATCACATTCACTTAAAAATATTTCTAAATGATTAAAATATTGTGTTTAACAAAAGCGAAAATAGAAACATTTACTGTAAAAAAACAAATTGTATTTTTCGTTGTCAAATCACTCTCTAATCAATAGGTTAGAGTTTCTTCCCTTTCAGGATGAAGTTATATTCAGAACATTTTTCCCATTATGCACCGTTTTAGGTATTTATACCCCCAAACCCCGAATATCTCAATAACTACTGCTCTGATTTACATGAAACTTGTTTCATTCTGTCCGTATTGACGTTTCAGGGTGTCTTAATTCATAGTATTTTCCCATTATGCGCCAGTTTGGCTGGGTAACATTGCAAGCAAGCAAGATTCAAACTGACTTTTAATGTATTATAGATGAATCATAATCATCATCATTTCAACCTCCATTATTTCATGCTCACATGGGTTGGAAAGAATTTGTTGAGGTGGATTTTCTACAGCTGAATGCCCCTCCTAGTGCCAACCCTCATCTGTTTCTATATAAAGTAATATTTTCCCATGACCAGAATAACACAGAATAGTGGAAACAAAGAACACCAGTTGCATGACAGTGACACTTGTTTGTAATTACCATGAGGAGACACTAACACATATGTACAGTGTGTAGATGGTATTCATTGGCATAATGACTACCTTAGAAAAATAAGTGTTTTTATTTTTTTAGATATATTCATCAAATTTGGGTCAGTTTGTCTTCATGACATGTTCTGTCAATCTCACTTAATGAACCTGCCTTTGGCCTCGATGACAGCCTCCAGGCAATCTCAAAACCAGCCGCAGGCCTTCATCACTATTTTCTGTTTTAGGCCCCTGAAGACTCTGGTAATCTTGGCCCTCAGCTCAACCCTTCGTGTTGCAGCTGGATTTGTTGGTCTCTCATTTCCCAAACAAAGAAGTCAGTGTGGGTGGTGCAGTAAGGAAGTTGGAAGGCTAAATGTTAGGTACTGTGTAATCAAAGAAATTCTCCAACAACCAGGCCTGGGTCTTCCAGCTGGTGTAATAGGGCACAAAGTCCCACTGCTACATGTACGACCTCCCTGCAGCCACCTGGTTGATCCAGAGCTTCACCATCTCACTTAGAACATGGAAGTAGTTGTCAGTATTCAGCCTGAGGCTCTCAGCAAATAAGCTGGGTAGCATGATGTCACCTTCACTTGATTGTCACTGGAAATTTCGTCTGCATGACTCTGGCCACATTCATTAGGTGAGACAGTAAGCCACCTGTTGTTCTGGGAGTTGGTCTTCTGGTCATGGCAGAAATTCTTCATGTCAGAGAAGAACCACAGCATGTCTGGCTCCAGCAGGTATTTCAACTTATTTATCAGCCTGGTATGCTTGAGTTGCTTTTCCTGCATTGCCTTAGACTGAAATTGTCCCTTCTTCCTCTTGTATGTAAAAGTAGCAAATATCCTCATGCACATCCAGCCTGATGAGCTTTTCACCCACACCTTTCTCCCTTGCAATGGCATGCATCAACTTGCTTGGATCATTGTTGATGAAATCCTGGATTTCATCAACAAAGTCCAGCATTCTGATAGTGTCAGGTTGTAGATCATGGGTTTTCCTCTCTGCTGTCACCACATAATCAAATCCTGACTCTTCCAGTTCCTTTCTGACCTTTTCTACTATCGTTCTGTTAATGTTGAAGAAGTCTGAAATCTCCTTGCTTGTCCTGGTGCATATTCCAACAAGAAGGACTCCATGCCTCTTCCACAAATTGTGGGGTTCAATTATTCTGCAAAAAAAAATGAAACAAAAATGGTTATTACCGTTAAGAAGAAAAAGTCCAACAACAAAACTAAAAAAAATATGCATAAAATTGGCAGCTAAAAATTGCAAACAAATATTGTCTGCATTTTGTATATACATATATATACAAAGGGCTTCTTTCAGTTACTGTCTGCCAAATATATTCACAAGGCTATATATATGTATATATGTATATATATATATATATATATATATATGTATATATATATATACATACACACACATTTTTATTTATATAAGACAAAAAGACTAGTAATACAAAAAAATTCCATACTATTTTTTTATTTAAGTTTCAAATACAGTTTTAAACACTGTTAATAACAAAACAAAAATGTAAACATAAAGAGAAAAACAAATAGTACTTTGTATAATTAAAAATAATTCATTATTCATAAATAAAACTTCTTTTGCAATATTTCGTTTTCTTTTTTTTTTTTCTCTTTTTCATATTTTTAACAGTAACAAAGTTTAAATTTATGAAATGACTAGTCGAAAGTATTCATGATACTGCTTTGTTAAAATTCCTCAAAATGTTTATTGTAACAACTAAAGTTTAAAAGAACAAAACTATTTATTTATGCACAGAAATAAACAAGAAACTTTATTGTCTCTTTCGCAACTAGGATAATATACATACATGTTTATATATATATATATATATATATATATATATATATATATATATATAAAGAATATTTTTGTTTTTATCTTAGGATCCTTTTGGTTGCTGTCACAGATTTCATAATTTTTTTCATTTTGTTCCAATTGTTTTCAAATTTGGTATACTAATTTAGTTCTGTATGCTAATTATGAAAGTGAAATTAATTCTCGCCATAAATTGATAAAAAAGTTAATAGCTTTTAAAGTTAGCAAATTTTGGGTAGTTTTAACCAATTGAAAACCACTATTATATACGTGGCCATAATTTTACATTGGTGTCTGTTTCCAAAGTCTGCCCTATTTTCATTGTTACAAGGGCACTGTATATGTGCTACTGTAACACTTTCACCACCACAAGCTGTGACACAAATCATTTTGTGACAGCTGTCATGCAGAAAATGTCAGCTTCCAATGTCTTGTTTCATTATAAAACTTTGAACCTCTAACATTTAACTAAATTTTTTCAGGAAATGAATCCCAAATTCAGACTCAGTATGAAAAGTTACATCAATATACCAAATTTGAAAATTTTCACTTAATTTTGAAATTTCCAAATCAGGGACAGCAACTGAAAAGATCCTAATTTTGTTTTGTTTTGTTAAGTCCATAAAAAATAATATAATTTGAAAGTCTCAGGGACAGTATATAATAAAATAGTATAACACAACAATATCAGAAGAAAAAAAAGAAAAGAAAAGAAAAAAAAACCTTTCCTTTCTGTGAACAAGAAATATAGTTTTCATTTTATTATAATTTTTAAGAATGAAAAGCAAATACGAACATTTTCATTATTTTTTTTTTAATATAAATTTCCCTTTTGACTTTTACATTTAATAAAAAGAAATTAAAATCATTTTAATAAAATTTATATTGAAAAGTCAAATATTTAATTGGGAAATAAACTACTTAGCAATAAATATATTTGATAAAACTTATCAGTTAGCATTGCTTTTAGGAATAGAGCAAGTTTTCTTAGGATCATCTCTAACAAAGCTTAAAACATTCCAAAGGATTTATATATATATATTTATATGGATAGATAGATATGTATATACACATACACAACCTGGTGTATATATATATATATATATATATATATATGTATATATCTTTTATTTGTTTCAGTTATTGGACCACAGCCATGCTGGGGCACTGCCTTGAAGAGTTCTAGTCAAACAAATTGACCCCAGTACTTACATTTTTTAAGCCTGGTACTTATTGACAGATACACACACACATAGATGTGTACATATATATATACATTGAGTTTCTTCCAGTTTCCATCTACCAAATCCACTCACATTGTCCAGGGTTATGGTAGCAGACACCTGCTCAACATGCCACGAACATAAACCAGGAACCATGTGGTTGGGAAGCAAACTTCTTACCACACATACACAATCTTTTAAACACATCCACATACACACACACAATCAGACATATCAAAGAAGTAAAATGTGATCTATCATTTCCCCACCACATTAACATTGCTCATAGCTCAAGACAATGGATTTTCATTGCACCCTTCACAACAACGTAGCAATATATCAAACATGGCACAGCTGTGTATTTGAACCCATGATTCATAACCTGGTAGTCTAACACCATACCTACTCAACCATTTAATTTGTAGAATGCTTTAACAATTTGCAAATATAAACTGTGCTACCTATATAGTGCAATAACATTTAAGTAGATAAGGGTTCAATGGTTGGCCACATAGGAGGAAATACATGCCTCTGATGGAGGCCCAGTTGAATTTGATTAACCCCTGTTACTGTGGAAATCAGATATATTCACTCAAAATTTAATTTCCCTAAACTGTGAAAAGCAGTTTTATATATCAATCTATCATTTGTTGACATATGTCATGTCCGGAACTATTTTTTGTTGAGATATGTCAAGTTTATTGAGGCAGAAAATATCAATTCTATTTTTTCTCAGATATTTAACATCATTTCTGGAATAACCACAAAGTTTAATTTCACAGTTAAAGGAATAATTGTTAGCAACACATGTATTTCCTCTAAATTAAAAACCTGTTCTGGCTTCTTCCTTCATACTCTAGTCTTTCATCAGCTTGCATAAAGCTGCCTCCTCCTCTACCATAGACCTACTCGGCAAAGAGAGATCTTAGTCTTGTAAGCTACATGGTGGCTTCACTAGTGCTGGTGCCACAAAAAAAAAAAAGCAACCTGTACACTCTGCAAAGCGGTTGCTTTTAGGAAGGGCACGATCTGTAGAAACCACGCCAAAGCAGACATTGGAGCACAACACAGTCCTCCAACCTTTCAGATTTCAAACTGTTCAACTCATGCCAGCATGGAAAACAGACATTAAATGATGATGATGATGATGATGATTATGATGTAAGACCATTTTCATGTGTGAATGATGGTAATTGTTTTTTGAGTTATTTGGGCCCAGAAACAAATCCTATCTACTTCCAATGCCATCACACCTGTCAACAATTATACTAAGTTTATGAAAGTTTATGACAAAAAATTGTTTCACATGAAATACTACTAGTAATTTGAGACAGAAGATATATGCATCATTTGCATGGCTCTTACACAAATACATACAGCCTTTCTCCTACCCCTCTCTCAAACTTGTACTTTAGTATTGTTTAGCTGTTTTGTTACCATATTTCTATCAAAATATCTTTATTTCAATTAATTTTGAAAATAAAAAATTAAATAAAATAATAATTATAATAATTATTAACCTGGTGTTTAGAACATAAATTTACATGAAATTTTGAGAGTTTTCATATAGATCACTTTAAAATTGAATTTTGTGACTATAGAACCAAGGGCAGTCTTGGGAAGGCTGTATCAAAAGGTCCAACACCTGATCAAAACCATTCCAACCTTAACTATCCCATCATTTTGTATATTTAGGACCACAATTGATAATGTGTCCTTCCTGTATTAAGTTGATAGGGTATGATCTGAAAAGAATTTTACTGTTTTTTCTAGCAAGTTGAGAATGCTCAGAGGCTTCTGCATGTATTTGAACAAGAAAACTAGAATGCAAAAATATTTTAGTTTGTTTACATATATTTAGGATTTGATGTGAGATAGTTTGAAGAATTGCATTACGTAACTGCCCAACTCTGTTGTTTGTGACTAAAATAAATCAACTAAATACTGTACTAAAGGACATTCTTTGGTTAATCATAGAGGAATTATAGCCTACAACTTTTATAATTGGTTTAATCAGAGGAGGAAGGGCAACACCCGTGACCATTTCCAAGGCCACCTAGACTGATAGGAAGGAATTTCCATATTTTCTGACATACAAGTCAAATTTTTCAGACCAGAATTTACAGCAAAACAAGACAGATCAACTTATACACCACAATGTATAAGTTAACCTATTCAAGATGATCTTAGAGGACCAAAAATTCAGCAGAATTTGGAAAAATAGAGATGATGTTGGAATGGTTATACTACATTGATTTGTATACTGGAAAATATGACTTTCACAGATTGAGATCTGGCTCAAAATGTTCAACACCCAAGAGCCAGATAGTTGTGTTAACCCAGGTATTAGATTAAGTCAATAAGTACCCTTTTCATATGGCTAGAGTATATGTATATTATTAATTCTCTATAGTAATTGGTGAACAATAGCACCAGCATGGTCTATTTGATGCAGTGCAAATATGTCAAGAGGTTGGTGAATAAAAACTAATTCTTCAGTTTCCTCACGTGTTAATATCCTTTGCCAATAGACAGTGGTAAATACACACACACATAGACTGTTAATCTATTCTTGAACTTTTTTATGTCCCTTTTTTCCATGCTAGCATGAGTTAGCTGAATACATATTTTTGAGTTATATCTTATTTTAAAAGTGGATGTCCTTCCTTTCAGTTAAGAGATTTCTTATTCCACACATCTTGGAAAGTACAAAGCTAGCAGACAACTTGCTGACAGGGTATTGACAACAAACCTCACCACTTGAAGCTCACCAAGTTTTTCATGTGAAGTAAATCCAACATGCTTCACAAGAATTCTCACAGACATGTACACATAACAGGCTTCATACAGTTTCTATCTACCAAATTTATTGTTATCTACCAAATTTATTCACAATGCATGCATCACCATCCTTTTAACATCTACTTTTCTATGCTTGCAGGGGTCAAATGAGATTATGTTGAAGCAGTTTTCTCTAACAGAAAACCCTTTCCTGATGCTAACCTTCACCTGCCAATCTCCCAGCCTACTGAACAACAAACAACCTGGATATTCTTTTGTTACAAAAGAGCTGCAAACAAACGACACCTGCATGAAAAATGAGGCTTTTGTTTACAATCAGCACACATGTGAATACAAGGGTAATTACAAACTCATGTACATACACGCATGCACACATGTACATATATATGACAGGTTTCCTTCTGTTTCCATCTATCAATTTCACTCATATGGTATTAACCAACTTGTGGTTATAATAAAGAACACTAGCCCAAAGCAGTGAGACTGAACTCCAAACCATGTAGTTCTAATGACCTTCTACCAAGTTCCATTCACAAGCAATAGATTAACCCAAGAACAATGGTAAAAGATACTTGTTTAAGGTGCTGCACTTGAGGATCAAACTTGGAACCACATGGTTGTGAAAACAACTCCCTAACCACACAGCCATTTCTTGTGCTTAAAAACAAGAAAATGATATATTTGCATAAACAAATTTAAAATGGTCCTAAAAGGCATTTGAACTCACAGTCCATGAATTGATAATCCAAA
Source organism: Octopus bimaculoides (assembly GCF_046866305.1). Classification (NCBI taxonomy): domain Eukaryota; kingdom Metazoa; phylum Mollusca; class Cephalopoda; order Octopoda; family Octopodidae; genus Octopus; species Octopus bimaculoides. Next base: position 66,095,065 of record NC_142934.1, on the reverse strand, counting down.
TTCTTGAACCACATAGTCACTTCACCAGCTCAACATATATTCAAGAATATGAAAAAAATTATTATTTTTATAAAAAGCAGTGAGATGCTTTAAATTAAATAAAAAACTTGATACTTTTTTTTCTTTGAAAACTTCAAAAGAAGTTTAATTTTAAAACATTATAGGAAAGCTATTTGAATCTTTAGCAAATTAAGGGAACCAAATACATATATATACATACATATATATATATATATATATATATATATATACATATGTACACAGTGTATACACACACACAAACATAAATATACATATATATATATATACAGATGTACAGTGTGTATACATATATATGTATGTATATACACACACAACACACTATGTGTGCATATATATATATATATTTTACATTCACATCCCATGCTGACATGGATTGGAACTCAATTCTTATTCAGAGTTACTGCTCTTCTAAACAGATCAGAGGACTAAACTTCATTCATACCTTTTGTTTTCTTTTACCTTTTTGTTTGTTTCTTTTTTTTTTTTTTTGGTTTAGTTTCTATGGTTGGATGCTCTGTCTAACACCGATGTAAGTGTACCTGATTCATCTTGAGTTTTGTTTTATTCTTTCATTGCTTTTTTGTTTTTTCAAATTAAAAAAAAAAAGACATTAATACTATGAACATTTGATACAACATGATCAAATAAATATATATATATATATATAAATATACATACACACATAATAACAGTTCCAAATTTTGACACAAGGCCAGCAATTTCAGATTAGGGGGGTGAGTCAAATACATTAACCCCAGTACTCAACTGGTACTTGTTTTATCAATCCAGGAAGGATGAAAGACAAAAATCAACTTTGGCAGAATTTGAACTCAGAACATAAAGACAGACGAAATGCTACAAAGCACTTTGTCCAGCATGCTAACAAGTCTGCCAGCTCACCACCTTAATATATATTATAATAACAGCTGCTTGTCTTTGATGCCAGCTGTCAAAATTGATACACACACAACAAATCAATCTATTAACCTTGACTTTTATATATTTGTTCACTACACTACATTTTGACTTTGTATACCAATATTTATAAACAAATGCACTCCTTGGTTAGAATTCAACTCAGAATCTTTACTTTTATAGGCATCTATGTATCATAATGTATACACATTATGATTACAAATAAGTTCACTGCCATCAATTCACCATGGAAGAAAGTTTACAGTGAGGAAAGTTCACCGCGAGGAAAGTTTACTGAGAAAACATACCCATAGTATCTTACCGTTAATAATTAAAAACTATTTTATTGGAAAAAAAAAAAAAAACAGTGAATTAATGATGGTGTACTTTCCTTGCAGTGAATTGATGACTATGAACTTTTCCTGTGGTGAATTGATGATAGTGAATTTTCCTGCGGTGAATTGATGATGGTGAGCTTAGCAGACGTAATATACTATCAATAGGTAGTTACCGTGATGTTCGTCTTGAGTTAACATCTCTTATGGATGTGTTGGTTCTCAAGAAATGTTACTTCAGGACAAATACTGCAATAACTGGCCTCTCAACAATGTATATACATTAAGCATAATGCATAGATGGCTATTTTAACCCTTTAACATCACATTCAGAATGTAATGCTTATATATTTACATTGTTTTGGATTGATTATGCATTACTTCATAGCTTCAAGATTTTGATGATGTGATTGTTTATTTTTAGAATGACATTGTAGAGTATGTGTGAAAGGCAGGATCTGGTAGGTTTGAACATAAAACTGGTAAAATATTTTGGCCAGATATGGCCGGTTTAAATGCTAAAGGGGTTAATTTAATACTGCCTCAATTGCATATACCGGATTTTGATTTTAATTTGCAGAGTTTGAATTCTTTTTAAGTCTCATAATTGTAACTGAGAAATTACATGCATATACTGAATATATGGCACCTGAAGATGTTTACATATGTATATTAAATATATGGCACCAAAACATGTTCACTGTTGCAATAACTCATCTCAGAAATACAGACAATTTGACACAGGGACCTGATACATTGAGACAAGAATCATTTCAATTCTATATTTAAGAGATGAGGAATTATTTACATTATTTACATTATTTACATTTGACGTCAAATGTAAATAATGTAAATAATGTAAGAATCATTTCTATCACATAAAATCCAAACAGTGTGTGTGTGAGAGACCATCATCATCATCAATATTTTGATGACCCTTTAACCATGGTGATGTCAAAACATTTATATATATATATATATATATATATGTATATGTATAATTATACATATATATTCAAACATATATATGCAAACATATATATATGTATATGTATATATATATGCAAGCATATATCTATATCTATATATATATATATATATATATATATATATATATCCACATACATGCACATAAGCATAACTGTACATGATTATATGTGTGTGTGTATATATATATATATATATATATATATATATATATATATACACATACACATATTAGATTTACTTTATTTACTTACTTATTTATAATTATATCATTTTTTTATTTATTTAAAACAAAAATCTCTGTACAGACATTACAAGTTCATCATTTGTAATTTTTTTTTTTTTGCCTTTTTACAAAATTCATCACAGACAAAACTATATATAATTACAACTTATAAATAAATAGTTATATATTTTAAATATACATATAAGACATTTAAAAGAAAGTACCAATCTAGGATAGGAAAAAAAAAATCACCAGAACAGGCTCTCTTTTGTGCAATGTGTGTTGCAGTTACTTGGAATGTAAGGGATATGAAGTTTGAGTCCAATAAAAGAGAGCCTGTTATATATACATATATATGTACAAACATATATATTTATAGATATGTGTGTGCATGTATGTGTGTGTGTATATATAAATATATGTATGTGTTGTGTATACGTTTATATGTGTTTATATATGTCTATATATAAATGTATGTGTGTATGAATATATATATGTATACATAGACATATATATATATGCATACATAGACATATAAGTATATATTATATATACATACATAAATATATATGTATACATAGACATATATATATATATTATATATATAATTATATATATGTATACATAGATATCACTATCATCATCATCATCGTCGTTTAACGTCCACTTTCCATGCTGGTATGGGTTGGATGGTTGGACTGAGGGCTGGTGAGCCAGAAGGCTGTACCAGGCTCCATGTATGTATATTTATGTGTGTGTGTGTGTGTATATATATGTGTGTGTGTGTGTATATATATATATATGTGTGTGTGTGTGTGTGTGTGTGTGTGTGTGTGCATAGATATATATATGTATGTATACATATTCATATGTATACATATATATCTATACATACACATATATATGTATGTGTGTATATACATGTGTATGTGTGTGTATACATGTGTGTGTGTGTTTGTGTGAAACAGAGAATTAATACATAGGCCAATCAGTAACAAAGTGACCTGGCTCTGTTTATATTGTTCACATTGCATATTTATTGTGGGCAAAAAGTGGATCAATAATCACTTGTTTCTGACATAGGCACACAGCCTAAAATTTTTTGAGGAAGAACATGGATGTGAGTAAGAGACATTCATACCTTCCTAAAGAATGTTAGTGACTGTAATAATAATAATAATAATAATAATGGTTTCAAATTTTGACACAAGGACAGCAATTTCTGGGGAGGGGTTACGTTGATTACAATAATAATAATAATACTTTCTATTATAGGCACAAGGCCTGAAATTTTGCTGGAAGGGCTAGTCGATTACATCAAACCCAGTATTCATCTGGTACTTATTTCATCAACCCCATAAGGATGAAAGGCAAAGTCAACCTCAGTGGTATTTGAACTCAGAACATAAAGACGGACGAAATGCTTCTAAGCATTTTGTCCAGTGTGCTAACGATTCTGCCAGCTTGCTGTCTTAATAATAATGATGATAATAATAATAATAATAATAATGATGATGATGATAATAATAATAAATGGTTTCAAATTTTGTACAAGGCCAGAAATTTTTAAGGGAGGAGCCAAGTTGATTACATCAACCCCAGTACTTGACTGGTATTTTATTTTATCAACCTTGAATGGATGAAAGGCAAAGCTGACCTCAGTGGGATTTGAACTTAGAATGTAAAGAGCTGGAAAAATGCTACTAAGCATCTCATCCAGTATGCTAACGATTCTGCCAGCTCAATAATAATAATAATAATAATTCAAAAACAAGCAAACAGAAAATGTAAAATATCAGGATCTCAATCGTAAAAATTGTAATAATATAGTCTGTAAAGAAGACAGATGCAATACCAGTAATTATATAGGATCTCTTAGAAAAATCTGTAACAGATTTAGATGGGTTGTTAACTTAAACGGATACTTAGAAGACAAAATCTTTTTAACAAAGAAAACAAATAAAAACAATAATAAAATGTACTTTGTTAGAAACAACTAGCATTATTCCGAAGAGTAAAGATCTAAGGTAAAAAAGACCAGGTTATATCAGTACAAAATATATTGGCATATAGGTACACAAGAATGTTAGTATCAATTTGTCCTGAAATGCAATCATTTGCTGTGTCCTACCATACAAATGAGAATGCATATAATAGTAATGATAATGATGATTTCTAGTATAGGCACAAGGCCATAAAGTTGCGAGTGTGCAGAGTTAGTTGAAAGATGATCAAATCAGTACCAGTACTTAACTCGTACTTATTTTATCAACCTTCGGAAGACATCAGTGGGATTGGAAGTTAGAATGTAAAAGTCTGTAACTAAAATTCACAAGTTTATTTGTCCAACCCTCTAATGATTCTGTGAATCCACTGCCCTGCAATAACAACATCAATAATCCTTTCTACTATAGGCACAAGGCCTGAACTTGGAGTGGAGGGGGGATTGTCGATTACATCAACCCCAGTACTCAACTGGTACTTAATTTATTGACCCCAAAATGATGAAAGGCAAAGTTGACCTCGGCAGAATTTGAACTCAGAATGTAGCGACAGATGAAATACCACTAAGCATTTCGCCTAGCATGTTAACAATTCTACCAGCTTGCTGCCTTCAACAACATCAATAATAATAATAATGGTTTCAAATTTTGCCACAAGGGCAGCTATTTGCAGAGAGGAGACTAGTCGATTACAACAACCCCAGTGTTTCACTGGTACTTAACTTATTGACCCCGAAAGGCAAAGTTGACATCAGCGGAATTTGAACTCAGAACATAGTGACAGATGAATTACCACTAAGTATTTCACCTGGCATGCAATCAATTCTGCCAGCTCACCACCTTATCAATAATAACAATAATAATAATCCTTTTTACTATCGGCACAAAGCCTATAGTAGAGAGACAGTCAGTTACATCGACCCTAGTACCCAGCTGGTACTTATTTTATTGACCCCAAAATGATGACAGGCAAAATCAACCTTGGCGAAATTCAAACTCAGAATATAAAGACAGACAAACTGCTGCTAAGCATTTTGTCCCACATGCTAACTATTCTGCCAGTTTGCTGTCTTATCAATAATAATAATAATAATCCTTTCTGCTATAGGCACAAGGCCTGAAATTTTGGGGAAAGGAGTTAGTCAATTACACTGACCCCAGTGCTCAACTGGTACTTATTTAACTAACTCTGAAGGGATGAAAGGCAAAGTCAACCTTGACAGAATCTGAACTCAGAACATAAAGACAGACGAAATGCCGCTAAGCATTTTGTCCAGCATTCTAATGCTTCTGCCAGCTCACAACCCTAATAATAATAATAATAATAACAATAATCCTTTCTACTATAGGCACAAGGCCTGAAATTTTGAGGGTAGAGGATTAGTTGATACTACGGGTACCAATACTTGACTGGTACAGAGAGATGAAAGGTAAAGTTGACCTTGGTAGGATCTGAACCCAGAATGTAAAGGGTTGGAACAAATACCACAAAGCCTTTTTCCTGAAGCTCTAACAACTCTGCCAGCTTGCTGCCATTGTTTGTGATTTAGACATAAGGCAAGCAATGTTGAAGGGAGGAGGTTTGTCCATGCCACAGACCTCAGTACTTGACTGGTACTTTATTTTATCAACCTGAAAAGATGAAAGGCAAGGTTGACTTCACTGATATTTGAACTCAGAACTGGAACATTTTGCCAGACACTCTAACGATTCTGCCAATCCGCAACTCACAACAGCAACAATAACAAAATTGCTCTTATATACAACCAGACAAATGAAATGAATTTAGAAGTCAACAAAAAGTTGTTCTCAGATTTTGAATAATTTTTTTTTAATACAAAAACCACCAGACAGGAGACAGAGTTTAGGAAATAATTCAAAAACAGAATATATGGATTACCGAGATGGCTGCCTGACTCATTGAGGAATGAAAAGAAATAAATAAAGCAGCAGGAGAAACCAAGCAAATTCTTATTATTACATCAATATGTAAGGCAGCGAGCTAGTAGAAACATTAACACGCCAAGCGAAATGCTGAGTGGTATTACGTTTGTCTTTACGTTCTGAGTTCAAATTCCGCCATGGTCGACTTTGCCTTTCATCCTTTCGGGGTCGATAAATTAAATACCAGTTGTGTACTGGAGTCAATCTAATCAACTGACTCCTTCCCCAAAAATATTGGGCCTTGTGCCTAGAGTAGAAAAGAATATGTATGAGTTGAGGAGAGGACATACTACAAAGCTTATTGACTGTTGTTGTTGCTCTTTAGCTCCAGGTCAGTTCTGTTCAAGCAGACCTATGATCGAAGCATTCAAGCCATAACCTTCCAACACATTTTTTTTTTTTTCCTTATTTATCTTTTTTGGTGATAGATACATCATATTCATATCTAGGCTCATATAATCCAATATGATCCTTTTTTTCTTTTTAATGAGAGGGTAGGGTGTGAATCAGTTGAGGGGAATTTGGCAGCTAATCCTAGCAGATTCTTTGACATTGAACTCTCTTATTAATAAGTAACCAAAGTGAAAAAATTGATGAGACAAAATAATTGAGAGAAAAAAAAAAGACTAGCTGAAGAGATCTGAATGCAAATGCAGAAATGCTGAAAAAGAAAAAAGATGCACTGTCCAAAATTGACCAAATAAGGTGAATTTTTCAATGTTTTGAAAATCTAACAGATTCTTGAAGGCCAGGAATTTCCTCTTCTACAGAATAGAATATTTACTCCAATAAAATATTTTTATTGGACATAGGACTTTTTTTTTTTTTCTTCATATGGGAGTCATTATAATTGAATGAATGAATAACTTGAATGAATGAATGAAATGAACCCTAGTATATTATTGGGAGTTATTTTATCGACCCTTCTTAAAGTCTGAAAGGCAAAGTCAACCCCAAACTGGCTTCCAATTGAGGATACAGGAAGAAGACATTAAACTGTATAAGGCATTTAGTTAAAGGATCTTCCGTTTCTGCAAAAAAACTAACTGCCATCACCACCTCTACAACAACTACAGAAACAATAATAATGACTTCTTAAATAGGTAAGAGGAAACAAATTTTGAGAGAGGGGTGTAATCTATTAAATTGACCCCAGTACTAAACTGGTATCTACACAAGCAATCTCTGAAGAATGGAAAACAAAGTCATTCTCAGTGCGATTTGAACACAAAAATATAAAAGGACACAAATACTAAATAAGGCATTTAGTCTGATGCTCTACCAATTCTGCTATCTGCTTCTTTTAGTAAAAGACAACAATAATAACTTTTTTTCGTAACATAGGCATTCAAGGGAGTGGAGTGATAGTTAATAGAGCTAACTCCAGTACTTGAGTGGTAACGTTATTTAATTTATTGAATGGTAACTTTATTTAATTGAGCCCCCAAAAAGATGAAAGGCAAAATTAACTTTGGAGAGATTTGAGCTCAAAACATAAAGAGTTGGAAAAAATACCACAAGGCATTTTGTCTGATACTTTAATGATTCCATCAATCTACCACCACCACCACCACCAGAATAATAATAATGATGATGATGATAATTTCAAATTTTTGTCACAAGGGCAGCTTGGGGAAGGGGATTAAGTTAATTACGTTGACCCTAATGTGTAACTGGTACTTATTTAATCAATGCCAAAAGGATGAAAGGCAAAATTGGAACTCAGAATGTAGCGACAGGCAAAATGCCACTAAGCATTTTGCCCTAACAACAATTATTCCCGTAGTAATAGGTGCACTTGGTACAACACCCAAAATGCTGCCTAAAAGTTTAAAAGAAATTGGAATTGAAGCTCACATTGTTGACCTGCAGAAGAGTACCATCCTGTATTCTGCAAGAAGCCTAACAAAATTTCTTGAGATTTGAGGAGACTTGTTGTCACCAAACCTCAAGATAAACTACCTGCTATCTAAATTAGCATGTACTAGCATAATGATGATGATGATGATGATGATGATAAATAAAAATAATAAATAATCCTTCCTACTATAGGTACAAAGCCTGAAATTTTTTTTAGTGGGGAGGGCAGTCAATTAGATCGACCTCAGTACGCAACTGGTACTTAATTTATCAACCTCGAAAGGATGAAAGGCAAAGTCAACCTCGGTGGAATTTGAACAACATAAAGACAGACAAAATACTGCTAAGTATTTCACCCAGTGTGCTAACAATTCTGCCAGCTCACTGCCTTAAAGAAAATAATAAATAATAATAATAATAATAATAATAATAATAATAATAATAATAATAATAATAATAATATAGTTTTAATCTAACTCAGATATAAGGCCAGCAACTTGGGGGAAAGAAGGTTTGTTGTTTTTACAATAAACTCTGCACTTCACTGCTACTTTATTTTATCAACCTCTAAAGGATGAACTCAGAAAATAAAAGTGCCAGAACAAATAATGCAAAGCATTTGTTCTGAGTTTCTTTCAATTCTGCCATCCACTACAATCACAAATAAATAAAAAAAAATTCTTTCAAATTTTGGCACAAAGCCAGGAATTTTAAGGAGAGGAAGTTAGTCTCAATTGCATCAACATTAATTAATACTTGACCGGTATTTTGTTTTATTGATCTCAAAAAGATAAAAAGCAGAGTTGACTTTGGTAGAATTTGAACTTAGAAGAGACGATTCTGCATTTCATTGCCATAATAATAATAATAATGATAATAATAATAATAATAATAATGGTTTCTAATTTTGACACAATGCCAGCAATTTTGAAAAGGGGAGTGATTACAATGACCCCAGTGCTCAACTGGTACTCATTCCATTGACCTCTAAAGATGAAAAGCAAAGTTAACCTTGGTGGCATTTGAACTCAGTATAAAGAGCTAGAGGAAAAAACCACCAAGCATTCTGCCCAGTATGCTAATAATTCTTACCAGCTTAACAATAATAATAATAATAATAATACTGATTTCTTTTATTGGCCACAAGGGCTCAAGACATGGAGGACAATATCAAAGGCCAAGATAATAATAATGATTATTTCTAATTCAGGTACAAGGCCAGCAATTTTTGAGGGGATGGGATTAATCAATGCCATCAACCCCTGTACTTGATTGATACTTTATTTCATTGACCTGAGAGAGGTTGAAATGTAAAGTTGATCTTAGCAGAACTTAAACTCAGAGCATAAAGGGCCAGAACAAGTATTGCTAGAAAATAAATTTTGTCAATTTGTTTAAAAAAAAAAAAAAAATGCTTGAAGTCAATTTGGAGATGAGAGGAAAATGAAACTGTTCTATTAAGAAGGGACAACGAGTTTCTGCAGTAGGAGTGTAAGTGCTAAGGTAAAAAATAAATCTAGCATCTGGCAGTCTTTATATAGGGACTTGTGTATTTGTGTCAATAAATACACATGCTTTTGTGTGTGTGTATGTGTGTGCATGTACACACGCATGCACATGCAGATGGTAATGTTTCGCACCACATAGCAAAAAATGTAAACCCATATTTTTCAAATGTAGGAAAATGAAATTAGAATAGAAGGCATTATAAACCTCTAAATTTGAAATGATTGATCAATTTTGACTATGTACTAATTGAAACAGAGAGAATATGCATGTGTGTGTGTGTGTGTGTGTGTATGTGCAGACAGATGGGGAATATTATGTGTATGCATGTGTTTATAAATATATAGATAGACAGTCAGACACGTATGTGCATCTACATTCATGTATACATACATTATAATATATACACACATACATATTATATATATATATATATATATATATATATATATATATATATATATATGTATATATATATATATATATATATATATATATATATATATATATATATATATATATATATACACACACACACACAGAGGTATTTATATAGATAGGTAGAAAAAGAGGCATCAACATGGTTTATGTAAAGAAGAAGGGGGCACTTTGAAAAAATTTGCATTATTTAGTGCATACACCACCATTAAATATGCAGTTTGTATATAACAAGTAAAAAGAAATCCTTTTAATCTTAAATAAAATTTTAGTTTCACAGTGAATATTCAAAGCAATTAAACACCACCTTAACCTCCTTTTCTTTTGTTTTTTTGTTTTTTTTATTTTTATTTATTTATTTATTTTTTTCCTTTAGTGCAATAATAACTTTCATTATTATGGAGATTTCCAGAGTAGAGATTGTAATGTAAAATAGCCCTGTTTGTTTAGTATGTTCTCAATCAAGTCATACATTGATAAGAAGGATCACCTCCCACTTCAGCTTTATTTTGCTGATACTACTGTCACCCCTACTTCTACAGTTATCACCCCCATCATCTGCTCAGTAAACAGATTTGCTTGCAATGTTTGTCCTTCAGTAATAATATTTGCTTTTGTATTTACATTTTATATACATAGTCCCTTAGTTTATTTATTACATATATACATATATATATATATACATGTATACATTATATATGTGTATATATATATATATGTATATATATGTGTATATATATATATATATATATATATATATATATATATATATATATATATACACATACAAATATACACACACACACACACACAACATACAAGTGCAAAAACGTATTCAAATTTTCAAAGAAAATGAAATGAAACAAAATGTTTACATTATTACATTTAACAATTTTTTTCATTTAACAATTGAGAATATTTGTGCCTCTACTATTAAATGTAATAATATATTTTACTTTATTTCATTTCATTCCTTTACATTTCCTTGAAAATTTGGAAACTTTCTGCATTTGTATATAAATAAACTAAGGAACAATACCTTCATATCTTCTGACTAACCTCGTTATTTTTTTACCAATGTGCTATTCTGTACATTGCCAAAAGTATTTTATTCCTCCTATATATATGTACACACACACACACACACACATATATATACTAATAAAAGACATATATATTTATATATATGTCTTTTATTAGTTTCAGTCATTGCAATATGGCCATGCTGTGCATGACCAATTACTTAAGAATTTCGATTCACAATCATTGAGATCTCAGGCTTGATCCCACTGTCCAGCAAGTCTCGTTGGTGACAGTGAAGTAGAGCTCATCAGATAGACTGTATCTGTAATTCAAAAGGTCCGGCCTTGTCACAGTTCTCACACTGATTCTGCATGAGGATTATGTTAAAAGTACAACTGTCTGTGGAATACTCAGTCACTTAAAGTGTAAATTCAATGAACAGGTAGTTTTGTTGATTGAACAACTGAAATACTAATCATGGAAACCATGAAATCCCTCATGCGTGCACACACACACACACACACACATACATACACACACACACACATTTATATGTATGGAAATATATAATCACATATTTCCTTTTATTCACTGTCATTTTACCAAAAACTGTCACAGTATGCCAGTGGTTATCACTAGTTTTTAAATTGTCAACAAGTTGAGATACATTCTGCCTTTTTTTTTCTCCTTATGTATTGGAATACCAGGCTCTCACATATTTTGCAACATGAGGATGAGCTGAACTTAGTACTGCAAATTAACAAAAGGCTCATAGCTTTTATAATGATCTTGCTTATTTTCTGACAGCCATAAACTACACCTCATAATGCCATCTACTTACAGTAAAGTAGAACAGTCCTATTTATTGTTGAATGTCTTTACCAAGGACACAAAACAACAGAATTGAAATGATAGAATACAAACATTCAACAATTCTTTTGAATAGTAGGTTGGTACTCTATCAAACATTTTCCACCACAAACTGTCTCTAGGAAGTAAAAGCAACATGAGACCAATTCCTTATGTGAAAATCATCACATCAGGTTAGGTCACATCACAAGATCAAGTTACCAGGTCAAGCAATCAGTTCTGATCATTGGATCAAATCGTCAATATTATTTCACTCACCTTTCAATTATAGATTATATATATAAAAGTCACAGTTTAAGATGACACTGATAACAACAATATCAATAATGATAGTAAAAATATCAATGAAAAAGTAACCAGCCCACTCTTTCCATTCCCTACCCGCAAAAATTATTTTCAACAAATGCAAATAAATTTCATTTTCAGGAAATTTCAAAATTCATTTGTAACAAATCAATAATATTAATATATAACAAATTACAATTAAAACAGTATGTATGTGCGTGTGTATATATATATATATATATATATACATACACACACACATACACACACACACATACATACATACAAACAAACAAATATATACACATACACACCTATTTGTGTATTACAGAAACTTCTCAAATCATCTGGTCACTTAAAGTTTCATAATATCCAGTCTTAAAAACTCAACATCAATCATCAGACTTCTGGATGATATTAATTAATTTGCTATAGAGCACTAGGAAGAACACTACTTCTGCATAGAGCATGCAAAGCACTCTGTGAAAAATCTAGTTTCTCAAATTATAGTGGAGGTGTGCACAAGTGTGTGCGTGAGTGTGTATCGCAAATTATACTGTGTCTGTGTATCTGCATGTGTGTATGTGTATAGCCATCTGGGAAATATATATTGAACTCCAGAAGAGGGTAAAATAATAAACTACTTCCGTAATGTATCAGGAAAGCCATGTGGACATGGATGTTCCACGGAGGCACCAGAAGTCAGATTCAACTACACAGGACCATAGTACACACACACACACACACATATATACACACACACACATATAAATATAAATGCATTCATATCATGTGGAATATAGGATAACAGCTCCCTGACAAACAAGATCAAGCTAGATCAGACAAAATAAAGAATGGTTGATATGGTTTCATAAGAGTTTCTTGACTGTAAAATGGATCCCTTTCCTCCACTCCTTAATCAAAAAAAGCTCCTTAATTAGAAATTTAGAAATAATGAAAGTAGTGTAATGATATAGAAGTTATTTTCCTTTCTAACTGAGAATTCTTGTAATACCCAAATGTTGATTAGTCAATTCCTTCAAAAATATTTTCTACAGGAAAAGATCTTACCAACTGATGATTTTTTTTTAGGTTATATTCCTAACCATTTTCCAAAAATTGGGGCTATTTTCACACTAAATATACCCAAATAGTTATTTATTTATATTTCTTTACTTCTTTTGAATTTCTAGCTTTTTCTTTGGTTATGAATTTTGCAATTTTTGTTTTTTGTTTTAGATCTTACAGTTTGACATTTCAAATTGATAAAAGTGAAAAGTCTTCAGAGAAAAATAAATATATAAATGAAAGTAAAATAATAATAAAAAAACACCAAGCAAAAAATGAAAAAGATTAAATCATAAAGATTTTAGCGTTTTTTTTCTGTTGTTTCTTTTTAAACATTGACAAATTTGAAATATTTGCATATCATTGATTAACTTATTTTAAGAAACTATAGCAAAGAAATCAAACTCATTTCTTTTCAGGCACCTTCCATGACTGGTGACATTGAGGTGGCTGATAGCTAGCCTGATTATTTATGGAAGGAGAAATAGTGGGGGTAGGGAAGAAAAAAACCAATGGAAGAGTTTGAATGTTGACAATAGCAGAATGAACTCCAGTAAAGGCACCCAGGGTCCACCAGGAGGTGGTTTTTAAACCAAGCAGCATTTTCAAAAAATACCAACCAAATACATATACATACATACATATAAAATTAGCCAGGGAAGCTGAGCAGAGACTAGACCTTTGAACGTTCTTCAAGATTGATGAAACTGGTCTGGTCAATAACCAGCAACTTTATCTGAATGATTAACATAGGGTTTTATCTAAATGCTTGGTAGGGAATAAACTCTGCTAAAAGTACCCAAGGGCTAAGTGGTGATAGTGATAGTGTTAAAATAGGTGGTGTGTTGGTCCTACTATAAATTTGTTTGGTAAAGAAGGTACAGAATGATGATTCCTAGTGCTAACCACTTAAATGTAACACTGTAGTGAAAGTAACAATATACGAGAGGGTGCTGAAAAGTTCCTAGCTTTGGGTAAAAGAAAATACAGGAGGATTAGCTAATTATGATTTTATTCAACATATTCCTCTCTCAGATTCACACACTTATTGCAATGGTTCTTCAGTTTTTCTAAGCCCTGTAAAAGAACTCAGAAGGTTGGGCCAGCAACCAAACCTTTTGTGATACCCTTAAAGCCAGGAACTTTTCAGCACCCCCTTGTATATTAGTTAGGCAGAATGCAACAGGATACAACCAGTCAACAAACTGGCTTATACATCTTTTAAGGTGCAATCCCGTAGTCTAAATTCCAACAAAGAGAATTGCTTCCAAGACTGAGGCTGGCTAATTCTTTATTGTGGAAATTTAAAGAATAAAATAGAGATAGGTACTTTATACATACCCAGATATACATTCATAAATACATACATGCACATACACACCCAAATATACACATAGAAAACACCTTTTTATTTCTAGTTAGTTTCCACCATCACAGCGAGTGCAATGTTGGAGCATAAATATATATATATATATATATATATATATGTATACACACACACACATATATATACACATATATATATATACATACATACACACACGCACACATATATATATACACATATATATATATGCACACATATATACATATATACACACACACATATATACGTACATATATATATATATATATATATATATATATATATATATATATATATATATATATATGCATGTCCAATATATTAACAGGTGTGTGATTATAATGACAACATGATCCTTTAAAAACACCAGAAGAACCTTTGAAACCAGTTGATGTTTTAGCCCTGGGTAAGCCCCGATCAAGCATAATTATGATTCTAGGCATTCTAACCATGATGTCATCCTGATGTGTTTAGGACTACATTATCTAATGTGTCCTTTCCTTTTTATTATATTTTTAAAGACAATAGGGTCCAATTTGTGGGAGATTTGGCTGCTATTTTGAACAAGTCAAACAGCCATATAGAAGCTCCAGTAATTGGTACAATTTAAGAACCAAAAACATACAGAAATCTCAGTAATTGAATATGTGTGTATGTATGTGTACATGTGTTTGCATTAAAGGGTGACTGCTTTGTATATGGAAGCACATTTGTGTGTTAGTGTCAGTCAATAGACGAGGCCTGTAAAATAAATAGAAAGATAGATAAACAGAAAGAAAAAAAGAAAGGAATCAAATAGAGAGAGAGTGTTAGTGTGTCCGGGTGTGCTTAGTTATATACAGTTCTCACTCTCTCTCTCTCTCTCTCAAAACTTATTAAACAATTGAATATTCTAAACAAGCACTACTCAAGTGGTGACTTTTTGGTTGTCTCATGGGATGGTGACTTAGCATCACTATCAGTGTCTGACCCTGGATTGCTCAAGGGTTTGTCACTGTGTTCTATGATGACAGCTTTACCAGCATCCTTCACCACTCTTTTGGCAAGGGCTTTTGCACCAAAGTTAGTTACATTATTAGTTGTCATAGCAACGTTGCCAACTGAATATAACGTGTTCTCTGTTGTTTTTGCCATATCAGTTCCATACCTGGTCAAAGAATAAAAAGAAACACAAAATTAAAACACAATTAGTTTTGATAAAACTCTTAATATTTAACAAAGCAATCAGGTGACACTTTGTTTTATTTTGTAATTTTTTGTGAACAATAGTGTCAATGGTTACGACAAGAGCATTTGAGCAACTCAGTTGGAACAAATATCACAAAGTAATTTCATTCAAATGCATTGTTTTTTGGGGGGAGGTAGAGGGTCCACAACAACAATTTATATACTTCTTAACTAGCACATAATCCCTCCCTTTGTTTTATAGGAACAACTTTCAAACTGAAGGACTCTCCACACAACATATGCCATGCTTCCATATTTCCAATAATCTTATCAAGATATGCAATACTCTTAATATCTACAAAATCATGGAAAAGTGACTTGAGTTTTCGATTTATATTCAGGCCCCTGGACTGGCTCTTGTGCGGGTGGCACATAAAATACACCATTTTGAGCGTGGCCGTTGCCAGTACCGCCTGACTAGCCTTCATGCGGGTGACACGTAAAAGCACCCACTACACTCTCAGAGTGGTTGGCGTTAGGAAAGGCATCCAGCTGTAGAAATTCTGCCAAATCAGATTGGAGCCTGGTGTAGCCATCTGGTTTCACCAGTCCTCAGTCAAATCGTCCAACCCATGCTAGCATGGAAAGCGGACGTTAAAACGATGATGATGATGATGATGAGATATTGTTGCCAAGCTGCTGTCCAGGCCCAAGTATGATATATTAAAATGTACTACTTTCATTATTTTCATTGTGATCTAACAAAGGAGCCTCACCCTAAATGAATGAAAGACTGTATGATGTCTGAGTACAAAAAGTGATATTTTGTAGGATAGCGAGACATGGGCATTGAATGCAGAGAAAGAGGAAAGGCTGGAAAGAAACAGAACAAGCATGCACCTCTGGATGTGCAACGTTAATGTGTATGAATGATGGAGTACAAATAAGCTGAAAGAAAAGCAGAGCATAAAGGGAATCAGTAATAGAATGCAAGGGAAGAGTGTGCTGTTTTGGACATGTGACATGTATGAAGGGAGACTTTTGGGTAAAGAAATGCCAAATAAACCAAGTTTGAAGGAATCTGCAGAAGAGGAAGGTTGAGAAAGACATGGAAGAAGTGGTGAAACTTATTCTTGAGATGCCCAACCTCAAGAAGGACATGACAAGGGACTATAATAAGTGGAAAGAGTGGAGAAGTCCCATTCAACTCACAGAAGTATGGAAAAACAAATGGATGATGATGGTGGTAGTGGTGGTGCATTGGTGCAGTGTGTGTGTGTGTGTTTGGGTTTATGTATACTGGTATAAACCAGTAAGTTGAACTGCATCCCTTCATGTAAGATTTGTAACTTTGCAGCTCAATACATAGAAATTGTTAATATATGTAGCAGATGGGAAATAAATATTGGGGTCGACAGAACTATTGAAGGTAATACCCCAGCATGGCAACAGTCCAATGACTGAAGCTAGCAAAAATAAATACTGATAGGCACAGACATTGCTGTGTAGTTAAGAAGCCTGTTTTGTAACCACATGATATCGGGTTCAATCCAACTGCACAGAACCTTGGGCAAGTGTCTTCTACCATAGTGGGTTGACCAATGCTTTGTGAGTGAACTTGTTAGATGGAAACTGTGCAGAAGCCCATTGTATATGAGTGTATGTGTGTGTATCTGTAAACACATTTCCATTCTCCATTGCTTAACAACCAGTGTTGGTTTGTTTAGGTTCTCATAACTTAGCAGTTCAGTAAAAGAGACTGTCAGAATAAGTAGTGAACTTAAAAAATAAATACTGGAGTCGGAATATTTCACTAAACCCTTGAAAATTGTGCTCCAGACATTATAAGATTACACCGTTATAAAAAAAATATTTACCTTCTTGCCTTAAGGTAACAGGTATTGTGATATTTATACATTGTCAAATAATAAGAATACAAAATTGTGACACATATTGTAAAATCAATATTGAACTTACTTGTGATTTACAATGTGGACAGTCTCATTAGCAAGGCCTCTGGCAAGGAATTTAGCTGCAGCCTCTAAGCCTATGTAGACAGTACTAAAACCTGAAATAATCAAGAGAAGGGAATCAAGAACAGTAATCTGGTTGAGAGAAAGAAAGATGGGGAAAAGAGGAACAAAAGTACAGAGAAAGAAACAGAGAAACTCTTGGAAGTTGTACCATCCACATTTTTCAGATCCAAATAAAGATAGGTTGACTTATACACCAAGATGACATTAGAGGACTGAAAATTCCATGTGAAATGCAGTAGGATTTGGAAAGATAGTGATGACGTTTGAATGTTTACATTTATATATTATGTTGAAGTGTATGCCAGAAAAATGCAATGAAAAGAAAATTCTAGTGAAGAGTGAAATTCCAGAACAAATAAAAGGACTGTCATTGCTTGTGATGACCATAATATGTGATGACCATAATGTGACGAACTGTTGCAAACAAGACAATGTAACAGCAATAATAACACCCAGAACCCAGGTTCAACAACAAAACTCTGGACTCCTGAGTCGTGAAGTGATTTGTTATTACTATATATATATAAGCCTATAAGAGTACTTGGCAGGCATACTATAGCTGAATGGGTTAAGAAGTTCATTTTGTAAACACAAGGTCTCATGTTCAATCCCACTGCTGAACACTTAAGCAAGTGCTATTTTCTACAGCCTCAAGTTGACCTGGGTAGTGAGTAACCATGTAGAACCTTGCCAAATGGATTGTACCTGTAATTAAAATGGCACATGCTGATTGCACCCGAGAATTATATTAAAAGGTACACATCTATAAAATACTCAACCAATTATATGCTAATTCAATAAGCAAAGAAGTTCAGTTAGGCAAACAATTGAAACCTCAAGGTTGGAAACTCTAACCAAGATCAACTTATAGAAGAACTTGAATTCAATACTACAAACCAGTGAAACCTTCAATGATTATAGATTGCTTGCAGTACTGAGTTATAGTATAGAAAATTTAAATTATTAGGATGTATTTTGCTAAAATAATTGATTAATGACTCAATTGAGTAACTGATTAATAACTCAAGTGAGAAAGAAAAGAATAGAACTTGTTTTTAGTTAAGGAAAACTAAGATAAACCTTGATAAAATCTGTACTGATTACCATGTAATCAGTAATCTAACTTATTTATTAATCAAACATACATTTTGCTTCATATTAAATATTAAAAACAAAATTTGCTAAAGACACAGGCGTGGCTGTGTGGTAAGAAGCTTGCTTACCAACCACATAGTTCCAGGTTCAGTCTCACTACTATAGCTTTGAGTGGACCAAAGCCTTGTGAGTGGATTTGGTAGATGGAAACTGAAATAAGCCTGTCATGTGTATGTATGTGTGTATATATATATATATATATATATATATATATTGATGATGATGATGATGATGATGATGATATATATATATATATATATACACTCTCTGAGTGGTTGGCGTTGGGAGGGGCATCCGGCTGTGGAAGCTCTGCCAAGTCGGATTGGAGCCTGGTGTTGCCATCCGGTTTTGCCGGTCCTCGGTCAGATCGTCCAGCCCATGCTGGCATGGAGGGCGGACGTTGGGCGATGATGATGATGATGATGATGATGATATATATATATACACTCTCTGAGTGGTTGGCGTTAGGAAGGGCATCCAGCTGTAGAAACTCTGCCAAATCAGATTGGAGCTTGGTGTTGCCATCCGGTTTCACCAGTCCTCAGTCAAATCGTCCAACCCATGCTAGCATGGAAAGCGGACGTTAAACGATGATGATGATGATGATGATGATGATATATAGGAGTGGCTGTGTGGTAAGTAGCTTGCTTATCAACCACATGGTTCCTGGTTCAGTCCCACTGTGTGGCATCTTGGACAAGTGTCTTCTACTATAGCCTCAGGCTAACCAAAGCCTTGTGAGTGGATTTAGCAGATGGAAACTTAAAGAAGCCCATCATATATATGTAAATATATATGTGTGTGTGTGTGTGTGTATGTTAGTGTGTCTGTGTTTGTCCCCCTAGCATTGCTTGACAACTGATGCTGGTGTGTTTATGTCCCCTTCACTTAGCGGTTCGGCAAAAGAGTGCGATAGAATAAGTACTAGGCTTACAAAGAATAAGTCCCGGGATCAATTTTCTTGACTAAAGGTGGTGCTCCAGCATGACCGCAGTCAAGTAACTGAAACAACTAAAAGAGATATATACATCTGTGTGCATGTGTTTTTATGCCTGTGTTCCTCCCCTCCACCACTTGACGACCAGTGCTGGTATGTTTGCATCCCCATAATTAAGCAGATCAGCAAAAAGGGGCCGAGCTTAAAAAGAAAAAGAAAACCTGGGGTTGATTTGTTCAGCTAAAACCCTTCAAAGTAGTGTCCCAGCATAGCCACAGTCAAATGACTGAAACAAGTAAAAGATAAAACCATAATGTGTTACGTTTATGAAAGAGAAACATGTCAAAATTTGTACACCTACCTTTTATACCACTTGAAGCAATTTCAATAGCAGCATCAAAATTAGAAGCTGCCTCTGAGCTGTTTGTAATAGACTTCGGTAAAATCTTTTTCCCTTGTTCTTTCAAGTGTGGTGCAAGAATACGACCAAAAGCCATTGTAGCATCACCAAGTTTGCTCACTAAATGAAATATTTAACAACATTTTTATTAACTGAAAAATAATCAGTTGAATTAGGTAATAATTGGGGTATAGTTGGGCAGGTGTGAATCTAAGGTTAAGGTATTTGAAAAACTGAGGATGCTGTTAACCCTTTTGCTACCATATTTCTATTGAAATGCATGGGCTTTGTTTCAGCTAAGTTTGTAAATAAAGAAATTTAGTAAAATAACTTTAACATAAGCACAGGATTGGGTGTGTGGTAAGAAGCTTGCTTCCCAACCACATGGTCCTGGGTTCAGTCCCAATGGTGGAACTTTGGGCAAGTGTCTTCTACTATAGCCTTGGACTGACCAAAGACATGTGAGTAGATTTGGTAGACAGAAACTGAAAGAAACTCGTGTGTATGTGTGCATGTGTGTGTGTGTGTGTGTGTGTGTGTGTGCACGCTCGCACATGTGTGTGTGCTTGTCTCCACCATCGCCATCACTTGACAACTGGTGCTAGTATGTTTACATTCTTATAACTTAGCAGTTCAGCAAAAGAGACTGCTAGAATAAGTACCAGGCTTTAAAAAAATAAGTACAGGGGTTGATAGATTCAACTAAAAAATTTTCAAGGTTGTGCCCCAGCATGGCCACTGCCTAATGACTGAAGCAAGTAAAAGATAGAAGATATTAAACTGGAATTTGATATATCATTGAATTCATCTAATAACAGGCTAAATTTTCTATCTCCTGTATCAGAAATTAAATCTCTATATCAAAATATGGAGCTAGAACATTTCTCACAATATTTGCACATTTTGCACAATGCAACATCACTTTGGATATAATATCATTATCAGACATATAATTCTTACATAACTTTATTAAGTGATCACAGCTATTAAATGATGAGTGGCAACAAATAAACTAAATTTGCTTCAAGCATAGATGTCTTATCATTTTTGGTTTTAATAAGATTGGTATGAGGAATCATTTGCTGTGGAGTTGATGCCTTATGTTTCTTTGCTTCAAAGTGGCTTACTGAAAGAGAATATTTTGCCAACATATTACATCTACAATATCTGCAATGTGTTTTAGATTGGTCACTAGGTACTTCACACAACCACTTAGTAAACGCTGGCATCACAAGTCATTCCTTTCAGAATTTTTGCCAGTACAACTTTGTTTTATCTTTGCTCATTATAATGTAGTGGGAAGCAAGAAAATAAATCGAATGATTAATAAAAATATAAGTTCATAACTTGATAAACTTCCTTTTGATAAACTTTTATTTGAAGTTTCAAGAAAGTGAAAGAAAAATTCAATAATAGCCGATAGTACTAAAATTTGACTATAAGATACATTAACGAAAGTGGAAAAGGAGGAAAAAGAAGAAAAAAAGGGAAACTATTGTGGAAATGTCATGATCCAAGAAAAATGCTAAAAATATGCTAAATAAAATTTTAAACCTGCTATTTTCCCTGCTAAATGCTAGATTCAAAAATTTTCTGATAAATGCTGAAAAAAAAATGCTAGATCTAGCATAAAATATGCTAAATTGGCAACCCTTATATTGTGACAAGATTAAGGGATTTTGGGAAATGTTAAAAACTTCTGTCTATGTTTGAAACAAAGATCATTGTTTTTCATAAACCAATAAGGGAGCTTCTATCAAATTGCTTCTGTTCAATGCCCAGATCAACCCTAATAGAACTAACAAAATAAAAAATAATGCCGACTACAACCCATTTTTTAGTATATCTTTATTTTGAAGTCAGCTAAATGTAATTTTGTAGAGATTTAGCTGCTATTTCTAATAGGTCAAACAACTACACAGAGGCTCCTTCATTAACTTGCTGTCTATAATGTTGTTTGACCAGTTGAAGACAACAGCAAAATCTCCCTCATTAAGCAACTTTGTTGGTTAAATTGGAGACCAAACTACTTATATAGCAACAATAAATACAGGATTACTAAGTTTAGAATGATTTCCACTTAAACAAGAGCAACCAGAATACCAGATGTTTTCGTTATTCACAACAGAACAGGCAAAAGTATGTCATATCTAGAGTGGCCTCTCCCAAAAAATATGATCCCACACTTCAGTATAACAGTTCTGTTTAACTTACACAGTAAACATAACAACTTACCTTGTTATGGTAAAATGTGAAGTATGAAATATAAGGTAAACAAGAGTAGAATGAAAAAGTTGAAAGAGGAGGAAAGACCAAAAAAAAAAACAATTACTTACAGGCATAGCCACTAACTCTCACAGCAGAATGTGTTGCATATCTTAAATACTCAGCACTTTTTTGAGCAGTTGGATCAACAGCTTTGCGCTGAGCTGGACTTATGTGAGAAATAATTTGTTCAGACCCTTTCTTAAGAAGTGCTGTACCATGTTCTGCTCCTTTACCAAGACCCCAGGCAATGAGTTCAGCAACTGAAAGAATAATACAGTAAAGAAAACACTGTTGATGATAACTGTTGTGATGAGAGTCACGACACCCACTAGTGAGAAATAGACTGGACCAAGCAATATAAATAATAGCAGTCGGAGTAAAATTTGTATTAGTTCAAGTTGAGTTTGCAGTGAAGTCGGAAGGTGTCGGTTGGTTAGTTTGTTTGAAATACTGATTGTTGGTTTGTGACGAGATTGTTGGATCATTATGTTGTTATTACAGCTGCATCGTTATCTTGTTTACTGTTGCTACACTGGTACAGTGTATCTAAACCATCCGTCACAATATCATGGCAGTACCACGACATTTGTAGATGGAGGACACAATATCTGGCGATTAGGGTTTCAAAGCTCACGTAGCTTATTTAACAGTTTGTTTGTGATACAACTTGTTAAATGATGGAAGACCTATTAGCTTCTATAATACAGTTACAAAAGCAACAAGAACAGCAACAGGAGTTGCAGAAGCAACTAGTACAGCAACAACTACAACAACAACAATTATTGGAGCTATATGTAAAGAAGTCCAAGATGTGCTGTCAGTGTATACTTAATGCATTAATTCATTCTAATGACAACAGTATTGTTCATGATGATATACCTTTCATGCATATCAAAGGAATCCATATCCCAGATACTGTTACAGCTTCAGTGATTCCAACTATTAGTTACCACTTTAATGAGAGCTATATTTTACTTTCAAGCCCTTCAGTAAAAATCTATTGTCATTAATTTCAAAGATTCTTTATAAATTCCTTGATCAATTTCAACACCAAGAGCTATGGTATCAGCATACAGCAGCTTTCACAAATACTTCTACCAGCACAGCCTTATTATGTCTCATGAGAATTAAGATAATGAAACAAGAACTGGGGATAAAATCCTAATGGACCTTCACTAATAACACTGACAATCCCTAAGCCTACATTTAGCCATTTACTATATACAGTTCAGACAGCTCACATGAACCATTTAGTCAAACTTTAATGAGGTTCTACCAGTAATCACAGTGAGAGGTTAAGAGTAAGTTACAAACAAAGTTTCTAATAATTGCGTAACAGATATAACATATATGGTAAGAATACTGCAGTGAAAAGAAGGGAAAAGACAAAAAATAAACAAACATCCCAAACCTTTTTCTATACCCTTGGCGACTTTTGTACTGGTCTTTTCTTCCTCTTCCTGACTAATACTCTTTTCCCCAAGGTCCAAAACTCGAGGTCTTTCAGCACGGGGCTGTCGTTCAAGGTGTGTGAGGTTTGAAAGTAAGTCTTCAAATTCCTTTTTTTCCTCCGGAGACAATGATTTTGGTAATATAAGACCAACTGAACAGCCTAAAAAAAACAGAGAAGGAGGTCAAAAGCAGAGTACAAAGCCAAATATATTCTGTGATAATACTGCGATAATCTTATTCCAAGGCAACACAGAGCAGTGGTGATGTAATGTACCACATGACATGCCATAATCTTGTCTTCTGCATCACCAGCAACCAAAAAAGTCCACTGAAGATCACCAAATCTAAATTCATGGATATTAAGTTGAAACCATGTTACAGAAGTAACATCTGGCATAACACACACACACACACACACACATATGCATATATAAATTAATTTCAAATTTTGGCACAAGGCCAGCAAGTTCAGGGGAGGGAGTAAATCAATTACATTGACCCCAGTACTCAACTGGTACTTATTTTATTGATCCCATAAGGATGAAAATCACAGTCAACCCTGGTAGATTTTGAACTCAGAACATAAAGACAAACAAAATGCCTCTAAGCATTTTGCTTGGTGCAGTAGCAATTCTGCCAGCTTGCAACTTTATATGCACATATATATATATATTATAAACAATATGGTTAGATGCTGTTTATTTTCTTGAAAAACATGAATATGCTCAATACACACTCACAGAAGCATAGCATAGCATATATATATATGAGGGTAAGGATTCCAACCACGTTTCATACAACAGCTCCTTTATAGGATCCAATGGCGAAAGACATCATCAGGAGGAACCATATCTGGTTTCAGCCCCTACTCCTCTACTGTTTTTGACATGGCGGAGCTCCCCTTTCAGAGGTGTCTTCAGCTCTGGTGTTGAGTGCATTTCTTCTGCTTCCTTTTTCTTTTGTTTCTTCAATGCAGCGTCAACGAATGTCAGCGGGCAAATGACCATCATGCCAAATTTTCCTGTAAATACTTGCCAGTAGGCTCCAGCAGCCAGCACCAGCTAACGGTCACGTGACACTGTCTGAGCTTCAAATGACCGATGGAGCAGAAGGACACGTAGTTTTGGCTTGTGCCTTCTCTAAACCTGCCTTCCAACAGTGTTGTTTCAGTTTCAGTTCCAGTATATATATACGTGGGGGGGAGGTGTATTCTCACACAAGAAAAAATATAGGAGAATTTGTTTTGGGGTTTGAAAATACACCTGAATTTGAAAAACATGTAGTTGTTGTAAACAGATTTATTCACATACATACCAAACTAGTTTCAACAATTTTTTGTCTATCAATGGTAAAAATATATTTAAAACAAGAGGATTTTAACAGGATTTAAAATTATTAAATAGGAATCAGACAGACATGTTTAAGCAATCAAATGATCAAATGTTCACAGAATTCAATGAGTTTCACAGGGATAGTTAATATCAAAGTAAATGTTTGGCGAAGGATATAACAAATGTACATTATTGAAAGTTCAGTCATATTGAGTTTTAATGGATACATGGACAAGAGGGAGAAAAAAAAGGGAAGAGAGTAAGTTTTTTACAATTTCTGTTGTTGTGCGTGTAGTTCTTGTTTTCTTCTTTTCCTTTATATACTGGCCCCTTCGCTTACTAGATGTGAATAGATATGTTAGACAGAAACTGAAAGAAATTAGTCATGCGCGTGTGTGTGTGTGTGTGTGTGTGTATGTGTGTGTGTGTGTGCATGTGAGTTCCTATTTCCCTCATCCATAAGTATATTCACACACTGATTTTAAACAATGGCTTTGCTAACAGTAGTTTCATTTGCTTGCATCCACCACAAAAGCATATCTTCTTGACATGTCTTGGCATGTTGTGCAATCTTTGTGAAACTAAAAGTTTAATCACCTCTTGTCATTTGTTTCCAGTTCTCTATATAAATATGCAAAGGTCGTTTGTTGTTTGACAGACTGGGACATTATTACCCCACTTGGAAACAAGTGGGAGTTGGTGACAGGAAGAGTATCTGGCCACAGAAACTTCTGCACCTCCTGACATACTCTTGTCTGATCCAGGCATGGAAAGGTAGAGGTAAAATGATGATGATATATAAAGGTATGCACACACACACACACACACACACACCTATACATAAAATATTCATTCTCTCACATACATACACACAATATATGCAATCATACACATATACACTCTCTCACACATAAAAACACATACAATACACACATCCACACCATATTCACTCCATCATGCATACACACACACACACATAGTATACACACAGGCACTTTTACACAATACATTGACACATATTCAATCTTACACATACATAAAATGCAGCCACACACACACACATCTTATTTTCCCATGTAACAACCAAAACATTGGAGGTAGATCTGAAAACAGATTATAAGGTCAATGGCCAATGTTTACTCTGCTAATAATAACTTAATCAAGAAATATAAATATGGAAAAACAGCTCATCTCATCACTTAACATAACAGAAAAATATTAGGACACCATTATCATCATCGGTGTTTAACGTCCGCTTTCCATGCTAGCATGGGTTGGACGATTTGACTGAGGACCGGTGGACCAGGTGGCTACACCAGGCTCCAATCTGATTTGGCAGAGTTTCTACAGCTGGATGCCCTTCCTAACGCCAACCACTCTGAGAGTGTAGTGGGTGCTTTTACCGTGCCACTGGCATGGAGGCCAGTCAGGTGGTACTGGCAACGGCCATGCTCAAAATGGTGTATTTTACATGCCACCTGCACAGGAGCCAGTCCAGCGGCACTGGCAACGATCTCGCTCGAATGTCTTTTCATGTGCCACTGGCACAAGTGCCAGGAAGGCAACATTGGTGACGATCACGCGCAAATGGTTTCCCATAAAAAACAATTTCAGGCCATGGGGAATTACTATCTTAGCCTAACTTTGAAATGAGTGAG
Organism: Octopus bimaculoides; assembly: GCF_046866305.1. NCBI lineage: Eukaryota > Metazoa > Mollusca > Cephalopoda > Octopoda > Octopodidae > Octopus > Octopus bimaculoides. Next base: position 66,067,793 of record NC_142934.1, on the reverse strand, counting down.
TGCTCACAACAGGAAGGGCATCCAGCTTTAGAAAATATGCTTCAATGAATTCTGTCTGACCCATGCAAGCATGGAAAATCATCATCATCATTTAATGTCTGTTTTCCATGCTGGCATGGGTTGGATGATTTCACTGGAGCTGGTAAGGCCAGGGGCTGCACCTGGCTCCATTTTCTCTTCTGGCATGGATTCTATGGCTGATCCATGCGAATGTAGATATACAGAGGTTATGTTGATGATGGTGGTATTGGTGGCAGTAACAATACAAGGGTATGGCAAGCAATGATGGTGATGATGGTAGAGGTAATGATAAAGAGAATGAAGAATGTGGAGTTGTATGTGATAGAGATGGTAACAAATGATAATGATGAGGATGTGAGGACATGGTGAGTGGTGGTCATGTCAGTGAAAATAAAGGATGAAGAAAAGTTCATAGTGCTAGAGAAGTTGATAAAGATAATGGAGAAGGATGATAATAATGTGGAATCTGTATTGCCCACCACAACAGAACTGAGATCCTAAAACCAAAGTGCCACATAAAAAGCATTGGTGTCGGTGCTGGTGCCATGTAAAAAGCACTGGTGCCATGTAAAAAGCACTGGTGCTGGTGCCACATAAAAAGCACTAGTGATGGTGTCACTTAAAAAGCACCCAGTACACACTGTGGAGTGGCTGGCATTAGGAAGGACATCCAGCCATAGATGCCAAGCCAAAACAGACCATGGAACCTAGTGTAGCCCCTGGCCTTGCCAGTTCCTGTTATGCTGTCCAACCCATGCCAGCATAGAAAACAGACATTAAATGATGATGATGATGATGATGATGTAGGTAGGCTGATGCTCTTTGTAATGTTTTCGGTCTTGGTTAGTAGAATAGTCAGAGTGTTGTAGAGAGAGCAGAGACTATTATTATTAACAGAACTACTACAACAACAGAAATGATACTTTGACAGGAAATTAGAAACTGAAAGGTTTAAAAATGGATAATAGTGATGTGATTAATGTTAATATTGAGGACACTAACATGGCTGTGTGTGGCTAAAGGCTTGCTTTACAGCATCATTTTGACTTTTTCCTACTGCATGATACTGTGGACAGGTGTCTTCTACTATGACTTTGCGCTGATCAATGCTTTGTAAGTGGAATTGACAGGTGGAAACTGCAGGAAGTCCTTCGTGCGTGCGTGTGCATTGTAGTGTCTTCATTTGCAATTTGCTGTGAAAACATGTTTGGTCACTAAGCTGTTTATTGTTTAAAGGATTAGGGAGAAATAGACATTTAAGAGCATCCAGCTGTAGAAAAACTGCCGCAACAAGTTTCATCTGATCCATGGAAAAGTGGATATTAAAATGATGATGAATGAATACTATTTGTGACAACCACCATTATCATTATTTAATGTCCATGTTCCATGCTAGCATACGTTGGACAATAGTAACAGTAATACTAATGACGTCAGAAATGAACAAGATATCAAAGAATGGTGGTAGGAATAAGTTTGCTGAGCAAAAAGAGAGTAAAAAGAAAAATGAATTAAAATAAAAATAACTACTGATACTCACCCTCTCTTGGTGCAAGCATGTCAGGGAATATATACGCTCCATATGAAGCATGTAAGACTGGGGAAATTCCAGGTAAGAGTGGATAGAGCCATTCTCCAACCTGTAAGAAAGCGGGAGGTGTGGTATTGGCAGTTTCACTGGTGTCTTCTTCATCTATGCGATATATGTTGAGGGCAGTGGGATAGGAAGGAGCTGTGACATAACCTTCCGGAGTTATATAGAGCAGCTGTACACCTTCTGGTATGAAAAATATCCGCGTGGCATTCTGTGAGACACGGCGGTTGGCACAGTGAGTGTTTCTAGAAGCAGTTGCTCCATCTTGAGCACCAACAAAAGATCCGGACATGACCTCTTCATAGGAAGGTGGACTCATTACATTTGAATTACTGTCGGTTGCGGTATTATTCACAACGTTCAGCATATCAAGGCGTGATTCGACTTGCATCTTTGTCTTGGTCAATTTGTGAAGCATGTCTCGGTAAGATGTTTGTTCATCTGTTGACAGGTATTGATCGTCAAGATCAACATCGAGACTGAACTTGATGTGCTCAAGGCACATTGTGTACATATTAATAGCATCATTAGCTTTTCCAATCTCATCAAATACAATTCCTTCATTGGCAAGTTGCAGTGATGTTTTAAAGAGCTTCTGAAACCTCTTATATAGTATTTTAGCTGGCGGGGTAGGTCTCGGTGGGGGTACTCGGGAAGACTGGCTAGATTCTCCACTTGCCATAATGAGTTTCTACAAAAGAAAAATGAATAAATAAAGTTATATATTTTTAATAATCAAATACACCATACAGTCAAATATTTGATTCAACAATCAGACAAAAAAACCATCTTCATCTTGAATCTCTAACACAAAATGTGTGTGTGTGTGTGTGTGTGTGTGTGCGTGTATGTGTTATTATCATTTTTACCATCCACTTCTCTATGTTTTCATGGATCAGACAGAATTTGTTGAGGCAGATTTTCTAAACACACACACACACACATTCAAGATCCAGTGTGTATGTATTCAATTATTCATTTAACATCACATCCATGTTAGCATGAATTAGACACAGATGTATTTGACTCTACAGCTTTATGCTGTTCCTACCACCAACCCTTACCTCTGTCTTCAAGTGAGGGATTTATTATTTTACAAATCTTTTAATGCACAGCATGATCAGTCATACTGTCAACAAGGAATGCAAATATAATTTACAACTTCCAGCAACCAAAGCTACAGGTTGTCAACATTCAAACATGTTCATACAAACATATGCACAGATACACACACGTGTGTGTGTGTGTGTGTGTGTGTGTGTGTACATTATACAGCAGGCTTCCTACTGTTCCCATCTCCCAGATTCATTCACAAGATGCTGCACAATGGGACTGAACTTGAAACCATGTGATTGTGAAGCAAATTTATTAGCCATACAGCCATCTCTCTCTCTCTCTCTCGGGTGCACATGCAGAGACAAATCTAAATGTCCTCTAGGACAGGAGTGCGATATATCTTCCACATTGTTTATGAAGCACAGGTTTCAGCAAACTATGACAATGGTCATACAAATATCAAATGTATTATCAGAGCATCAGAAAGAAAATTTAAATCTAGATATAACAACCATCTTTTGAACTTTAGGTACCATGATAAGAGGTATTCAACCCTTTCAGCTTTAGTCTGGAAACTTGAAAGAACCAATCTCAATATCAAATGGAGAATCCTTGCTAAATCCAGACTCTGTATTAGCAGGTCTAGAAAATGTTAAAAAAAAAAACTGTATCTATTAAAATGCTGAAAAACTGTATCAATGTTGAAAAACTATATTTGTCAAAACACTTGAGAGCCTTCAACAAATACATAAATTTGAGGAATGTGATTTTTTTCTTTATGACCACATTTCAAAAAATATATCTTATCAGAATTTAAAAGTACGTACTTAGTAAACCGTTAACATCTGGTTTATATCTGCTTGACATCAAATTATTGTAATGTGGTTTATCTCCCTTGTGTTTTTTTTTCTTTTTGTCCTCTCTTGTTTAAACATTATCTACTCAAAAATCAACTGACAAACGGTTTTGCTTTCAGTTTGATAAATGGTGGAATAAATTATAATTTCAACCAGAAAACCCTAGGTAACTATTTGCAAGATTTGTGGCTGTTAATTTAAGATAGTTTGTTTGTTTGTTCGTTTGTATGTATGTATGTGTGTATGTATGCATGAGTGTGTGTATGTATGTATGTATTTTTGTGTCTTTGACATCTGATCTCTGCCTCTTGAAGTCTGTTATTTTCCATCTGGTCCATTCCCTTCACAATGAGATGCTGCCACTCTAGGTGGTCTTTGGTGATTGTCTGCCAGGTATTTGGGTCACTAGAGCAGCAGAAGAGAGTGGCCTTGAGGTGGAAATGGAAATGACCATCTTCTTTCAGTTTCAGCCAACCAAATCCACTTGCAAGGCTTTGGTTGGCCTAGGACTACGGTAGAAGATGCTTTCTGAGATGCCATGCAGTGAGATTGAACCCGGAACCAAGTGGTTAGAAAGAAACTTCTTATCACACAGCCACACCTACACCTATCATGCATATTACAATTGTGATGCACCTCGTATTCTATTATTATCCCTCTCTCATCCTTTATTTGAGTGACATGATTTTATTACACAGTCTGAATAACTGTGTGGTTTCACATAATTACAGAGAAATACAATGCATTTTTACAATGAAATACTTGACATAAACTGATATCACACCACAATAACTGTGTGTGTGTGTGTGTGTGTGTGTGTGTGTGTGTGTGTGTGTGTGTGTGTGAAAGAGAGAGAGAGAGAGAGACTTTTCAATAAAACCAGGCATTATGAATAAGTCTGATGCTGCCATTGTAGAAGTCAATGTCTGCAATACTTTAAAGCTAAACAAAAGAATCCAAGGAAACCAGAGACAGTCCATATTGGCAAATAATAAATACAAGAATTTCAAAAATAGAAGTGAATAATGCTATCATAAGGAAGAAGGCTAAATCTAAAGTTTCAGCTGGAAACATTCATCAGAAAGGACTGATATGTTTACTTGCAGTGGAAGTAGTGTAGTGAGAAAAAACTGAATAGTAAGAATAAAGGAGGCAGTGGGAGAGACAGTAGATATTAAATGTTGGTGATGATGAAAGACCCATCCACTACACCAGAATTGAGATCCTAAAACCAAAGTGTCACATGTGGCATTAGTGTGAGTGCTGGTGACACATGAAATACACTGGTACTAGTGCCACTTAAAAGGCACTGGTGATGGTGCCATGTAAAAATTACCCTGTACACTCAGTGGAGTTGGCATTAGGAAGAGTATCCAGCTGTAGAAATCTAGCCAAAACCAATTATGGAAACTGGTACAGCCCTGACTTTCCCAATAGAATAAGTACCAGGCTTATAAAAATAAGTACTGGAGTCGATTAGTTCTACTAAAAATACTCAAGGTGGTGCCCCAGCATGGCCAGTCTATAAGAATGGAAGGCATTATTCGAAATCACTACGATTGTTTCCACACTTTTTTACTCATAGTACATTGATGACGTATTGTGTAATCATTATCATATGTCCAACTTGTAAAATGCACCTCCTCCGGTGATTGTCTAAATAAGCCATTTGTTAGACCCTACCATCATTTTACTCAGTGTGAGAATGCATACTCAAAGTGAGGTGTCATTTTCAGCAGTTTACAGAAAATCTAAACCCACAGATATAGTGACAGACAAAATACAATTTCCACGGTCAGATTATAAGGAAGAAAGTGCAAAACAGAATGCAGAATAAAATAATAAGACATGTTTCAGCCTTATTGAACCTCATCAGCAAAACAGTCTTGTCAAATTTGATCAGTGAACAATGATTTTTACACACATATATTGTATATATATATATATATATATATATATATATATATATATAGAGAGAGAGAGAGAGAGAGAGAGAGAGAGAGATGAGGACAGCTGTTTAAAGAAGTGCTACTCTCTAATTGTGGAGGGAACCTGTGGAAGAGGTAAACCCAAGAAGACTTGGGATGAAGTGGTGAGAAAGGATCTTTAGATGCTGAAGAAATGACAAGGGTCTGGGAGTTGTGGAGATTTGCTGTACTTGAAAAGACACACCAACCTAAGTAAAATCACAGCCATCCACACATACAGGCATGTCTTTTGCCGGTGCCTGTGTTATGTGACATGCATTTGTGCCTGTGCCACGTAAGTTGCATTCATGCCAATGCTACAAAAATGCACTCCTACCAGTAGCATGCAAAAAGCACCCAGCACACCCAGTGAAGTGGTTGGCATTAGGAAGGGCATTTAGGCATAGAAACCATGCCAAAACAGACAATTGTAGTCCAGTCAGCTGGCCAGTTCCTATCAAACCTTCCAGCCCATGCCAGCATGGAAGACAGGCATTAAATAGTGATGACGATGATGATGTGTGTGTATACTCTTTTACTTGTTTCAGTGTGTGTGTGTGTGTGTGTGTGTGTGTGTGTGTTTTTTTCCTTATGCATTCAAAAACTTAATAGCCAATTTTGGCATATGGAGTATCAGAAAATTCTGTAATCTTTCAGCTACCAAATAAACTTTATTTTCATTTGCATATTTGCATTACAAAAATTTAACATTATAATCTTTCTATAAGTCAACTATCATAAGCAGCGTTTAATGCTACCACTACCACACCACAACATCACATCTATATTTATATATTAGCTGATATCTGTGTATTTGTATGTCTGTTCATAATGCCAATGAGAGAGTGAGAGGGGAGAGAAAGAAACAGTGAAGCAAAGTGAGGAAGTGGTTCTTTACTTCTCCTCCTCCATCTCCTCATCTGTCACAACGTTTTTCGATAGAGGAAAAAATGTAAATAGTTTGTGTGAGTGAGTGAGAGAGAGAGAGAGTGTGCATGTGTGTGTGTGTGAAAGAAACAGATATAGACTAAAAGAGAGAAACTATTACAGAGGGTGAGAGAGAATACGTGTGAGTGAGAAAAACACAGAGAGAAGAGAGAAAGAAACAAAGATGACTGCAGTCGAATGACTAAAACAAAAGATGAAAGATTATAGTTTTCAAGTTTGGGCACAAATCCAGCAATTTTGAGTGGAGGGAGAAAGTGGAATAGAATATTTGGGATGGTCATGGCTGATTTAAATGCTAAAGGACTAAAACATGTAACAGTGGTCATTGCTGGAATGCCTATGAGCATAGGTCTACTCAACCATAGTTGTTTTTGAGCTAAAGAACAGCAACAAACATACATACACACATGGAAACAGGGTGAATAGCAGAGAGAGTCCAACATACCAGTGTTTAACTAGTTCTTTATTTTATCTACCGCAAAAAAGACAAAAGGCAAAGTTGACTACAGCAAGATTTGAACTCAGAATGTGAGTCTGACATGTCAACAATTCTTTCTTATTCTTTAGTGTAATTGTGTGCACCTAAGATATACAATGCATTTTTTATACACAACAGTGTTAGGTGCTTCATGAACCACACTGGTTTTTGGTGAGGCTGCCATATGAAATAACAAGGGTGCCATTGTGGTCGTTCAACCTGCTAGAAATAGCAACCAAATGTCCCTCAACCACACCCTACAGAATTAAATAAGAGGAGACATTAGATAATGTGAGGTTTTTTGAAAATTTCTCTTCGTAACTTAGAGGTGAAAGGGCAATGCCTGTGACATTTTTCAGGGCCTCAAAGACTGGTAGAAGGAAGTCATCCTAAACTAGACCTGATCCACATGTTTACAAAAGAGTGGATGTTGCTTAACTCCAAGAGTCAAAAAGGAACAGTAACCCTTTAGCATTCAGATTACTCTGTCAAATATAATGCTTATTTATTTACATCATTTTGAATTAATTTTGCATTATATCATAGATTTGAGATTTCAATATTTTGACTGTTTATTTTTAGAATGACATTGTAGGATAGGTAAGAGAGACAGGATCCGTCCAGTTTGAACATAAAATAGATAGAATATTTGGGATGGACATGGCTGATTTAAATGCTAAAGGGCTTAAAACAGCTAACAGTGGTCATTGCTGGAATGCCTATGAGCATAGGTCTACTCAACCATAGTTTTCTTCGAGCTAAAGAACAACAACAAACATACATACACACATGGAAACAGGCTGAATAGCAGAGAGAGCCCAACATACCCGGAATGTAACACTGCACCACATATTTTACTGCTTATGTCAGAACAGTACAGTATAGTTTTCAACTGAATGACAATATCATGTATATGACATGATGAGTTTCTTCAAGTCATTTATCTGGTTACTAAATCAAGTCTGCTCAATTGTGGCTGACCTAACCGATTACAAAACAATAGCAGCAGTACAACAACAGTAACTGCCAAGTAGGAGGAGAAATTTATACAGTCTATTGTTTGTATGGTGTGTTAAGAGGACAATTGATGCTAATGTAGTGTATTGTGTATTAGTAATTGTATTAATTAATAATGTATTTCAACTGACAGCTACGGGTTCCCTGTCGACAATATTTTGTTCAGTGTTTGGAAAGTTATATCTTTACTATACATTAAAGTGGTTGTATAGTTATATCATTACTATTCGGTAGGATATTGTAAGTTGCTGTTGGTGTTACTTTCTGAGAAGATTTTGTTTCATGTAGCTCTAAAGTATAATGACACACATACATTAAATATGTTTTATATATATGTAACAAAACAGGAAATTGGAAAATTTTATGGTATTATTTATTCAATAAATAATACCAAAAAATTTTCCAACTTGCTGCTGGATTTTACCATACTTAAATAATATAGGAGTGGCTGTGTGGTAAGTAGCTTGCTTACCAACCACATGGTTCCGGGTTCAGTCCCACTGTGTGGCACCTTGGGCAAGTGTCTTCTACTATAGCCTCGGGCCGACCAAAGCCTTGTGAGTGGATTTGGTAGATGGAAACTGAAAGAAGCCCGTCATATATATGTATATGTATATATATATTATATGTATGTGTGTGTGTGTGTGTGTGTGTTTGTCCCCCAACATTGACAACCGATGCTGGTGTGTTTACGTTCCCGTAACTTTGCGATTTGGCAAAAGAGACTGACAGAATAAGTACTAGGCTTACAAAGAATAAGTCCTGGGGTCGATTTGATTCGACTAAAGACGGTGCTCCAGCATGACCGCAGTCAAATGAATGAAACAAGTAAAAGAATAAAAGAATATATATATATATATATATATATATATATGCACATAGGCACAAGCATGGCTGAGTGGTAAGAATCTTGCTTCCCAACCACATGACTCCGGGTTAAGTCCTACTGTGTAGCACCTTGGGCAAGTGTTTTCTACTCTAGCCTCAAGCCAACCAAAGCCTTGTGGATTTCATAAACGGAAACTGAAATAAGACCATCATATCTATATGTATATATCTATGTGCATCTTTATATCTGTGTTTGCCCCCTGTCACCACTTGATAACTGGTGTTAGTGTGTTTATGTCCCTGTAACTTAGCAGTTGGCAAAAGGGATTCAGAGAGTAAGTACTAGGCTTAATAAAAAAAAAGTCCTGTGGTCAATTTGTTCAACTAAAAACACTTCAAGGCAGTGCTCCAGTATGACCACAGTCAAATGACTAAAACAAGTAAGAGTAAAGGAGAATACATATATATATTTATAAACATACACGCATATATATTTATAAATGTATACATGTGTGTGGATATTATCATTTAATTGCCATGCTGGCAGGGGTTGGACAATTTGACAAGAGCTGGCAAGCCAGAGAACTGCACCAAGCCCCACTGTCTGCTTTGGCATGGTTTCTACAGCTAGATGTTTTTACTAATGCCAACCACTTTACAGAATGTACTGGATGCTTTTTATGTGGTACCAGCACCTGCAAGGTCACCAAGTAACTTGCAAGATAAAATACTCTTAACTGAAACAGGGGAGTGATATTGAGAGAGTTGGCTTTGTGCCAGTTGGTGAGAGGTTACACTGTGATAAAGGGACAGAAACAGGTGTCTTTCTGTAGAGGAGATATATTGTTACTTGAGTCAGAAAAAAAGGGAGAGAGAGAGAAAGAAAGATGGTGGTGACATGCCAGGACATAACCTCAAGGTACAAGGTGGTAAATGTGAATGGAGTGGTATAAGATTGAACATGGCTAGTGGGCAAGAAGTACATGAATGTGCAAAGGTGGGAAGAGGAGGAAAAAGGGAATGCTATGAAAGGTGAAACATAGGTATATAAGGGATCAATAGTATAGCAAGGATACAGTTGGTAGGGGAAAGACAGGAGAGAGATTATGCGTATGTATGTATGTATATGTATGTATATATACATGGTGAAGGCACATGGCTCAATGGTTAGAGCATCAGGCTCACAACCATGAGGTAGTGAGTTTGATTCCCGGACCGGGTTGTGTGTTGTGTTCTTGAGCAAGACACTTCATTTCACATTGCTCGAGTTCAATTAGCTGCACAAATGAGTTGATATCATTAGTGCCAAGCTGTGTCAGCTTTTGCCTTTCCATTGGTGGCATGAAGAGGGGAGGCTGGTATGCATGAGTGACTGTTGGTCTTCCATAAACAACCTTGACTGGACTTGTGCCTCAGAGAGTAACTTTCTACGTGCAATCACATGGTCATTCATGACTAAAGTGAGAGTTTTACCCTTTATATATGTATACACACATAATTCAAATAAGACAAAGAAAAAGTTTAGCACATCTTTAATAGCCAGTTACAATTGTCAATACCACTTTGTTTTTAAGACCATTGTACATAAAAACTCCATGTGAAAAGTGACATAATATTTGCTGTTTTACCCATTAGAGTGCCATTTCATCACACTTGCTTCAAAAGGTGCACACTTACATTGTATGTTGCTTATATAGGGAAGAAATAAATAAAACATAAGAATAAAAATGGTGAAATAGCAGACTGGACCTAGACAATAGAAATAGCAAATTAGATAAAGAAAGAATGAGAAGTAGAAAAAAGCAGCCTGGTTGGTTGGTTGGTGTGTGTGTGTGTGTGTCTCCTTGTTTTGACATCATATGATAGTTATAAATGAGCACCACTATTATAGAAGCAGTGTCATTTATTTCCGGTATTCTGCGAGAACATGTCTTGGCATGGGGAAATATTACTTTACTTAGAAACAGGTGAGGGTTAGCAACAGGAAGGGCATCCAGCTGTAGAAAATCTGCCTCAAATAATGTCTAAGACCCGGACACTAGATGATAATGATATTTTCATTTTTTCATGGATGTAATATTTGTGGCATATATGGACATCTGCATGCAAAACAGTTGATGTAAAGCTTATAGTACTTGATCATATATTATTTCCTAATACAAGTTACTGAATGAATGTAAACATAGACTTGGATCAAGTTTACAGACACAATGGATGTAGTACGGATTGAAATTATGACCTTCTAATCAGCATATCAGAGATATAAGTCAATAGAGACTCAGTAACTTCTTAGACGTCTGTGAAAAGGAAGGGATTGACCCTTTAGCATTTCAACTGGACATATCCAGCCCAAATATTCTTCCTGATCAATGTTCAAAATGTCAAAACCTTGCCTCTAACACAAACCCTACAATGTCATTCTAAACATAAACAGCCATACCATCAAAATCTCAAAACTACAAATAAATGCCTGATTAATTCAAAAAAATGTTTATAAATAAATATTAAATTTGACAGGGTTAAAGGAAATTGGTTAAGACTAGACAAACAAAAAAACCCCAGAAGGCTTTACATGTTGTCATTTAACCACTGGTCAGCTGTTATAGAGTTGACCAATGGTCAAAGATATTCTGAGGTTATCCTGTGTATCTACACTATTCAATATGTCCTTTTTCTTCTTTTTCTAATGATAGGGTGAAAATTCAAGATTTTCACTGATTTCTTTTTTGCTGGCAGCTAAAGAGATCACATAGAGGCCTTCCTCATTGCCAAATGATTTCAAGTATAGCTTGAAAAGGTGCCAAAGTATTATTCTTTTTTGAAATAATTACACAGTTATGTTGAAAAATGACAATACAGACAAAATGAGTTTCCAGCAAGTTGTGTCCGCAACACCAGTCAGCTGACCCACATTTTGCTACAGCCTTTTTTTATTTCAATTATTATTATTAATAAGGCAGCAAAAGGTAGAATCATTAGCCTGCTGGATAAAATACTTCACGACATTTCGTCCATCTTTAAGTTCTGAATTCAAATTCTGCTGACGTTGACTTTGCCTTTCATCATTTTGGGCATGATAAAATAAGTATAAGCTGAGCACTGATGTCAATGTAATCAACTAGCCCCCTCCCCAAAATTTCAGGCCTTGTGCCTATAGTAGAAAGGAAGTCAGGCCTTGGGCCTATAATAGAAAGCATTATTATTAAAGGTTGCAAACTGGCAGAATTGTTAGCATGCTGGACAAAATGTTTAGCAGTGTTTCATTCATCATAACATTCCCAGTTCAAATCCCACTGAGGTTGAGTTTACCTTTCATCCTTCCACGGTCAATGAAATAAGTATTAGTTGTGTAATGTGGCTGATATAATCAACTAGTCCCCTCCCCACAAATTTCAGAAATAATTATTATTATTACTAACAGCATATCATTCATCTTTACGTTCTGAGTTCAAATTCCACCAAGGTCAACTTTGCCTTTCATCCTTTCAAGGTCAATTAAATAAGTAGCAGTCGATTACTAGGGTCGATGTAAACAACTTACCCCCTCCCCTGAACTTACTGGCCTTGTACCAAAATCTGAAATCATTATTATTATTATTATCATTACGCTATCAAATAAAAGTAGAATGGTCAACTGACATAGTATAGGGAAGCAAGAATGAAATATTAAGTGAATTACAGCAAGTTTTGAATGCAGGATCAGTATTACATGATAATCAAACAAGATACTGAACTTTATACTTTGCTGGAAATGTAGATAATATATATTTAGTTTTACTTTCTACTGTGTCAACTTTAAAAGGTAACCAATAAGAATTTTTTTTTTATGAGACAACAAAGTCTAACTATTTTTGTAAAGGAGAGGCATAATCCATCAAACTAGCTACTGTATATTACTGATATACATTTCCATGACTCTTCAAGCTACAAGCCAATGAGGGAGCATCTCCACCAGTCATGGACAACCTGTGATCTGTGGAGCCAAATCTCTCAAATGACACCCTACCACCTGTGAAAAACAAGGGACACAATGAATAGTGTTGTCCTAGATACACATGAATAGTGAAGTCCTAGATACTCCAAAAAATTGGGGACTATGGATGGAATGCCTTTTATCATGGGTCTGTTTACTCAAGGTTGATCTGGGTCTAAGCAACAACTTTACAAACTAACAAAAGAGCCTCTATGTGGTTATTTAACCTGCAAAATATAGCAGCTAAATTTCCCCCAAATTTTACTCTACCATTTTATACAAAGAACACACTGTTCAATGCAATTCTCCTCTATTCAGGCTGACTTGGAGCTAAACAACAAACCCTCTGAAAGATGGAAAGTAAAACAAAATTAGTAGAATTTGTACACAAAATGTAGGCGTGGCTATGTGGTAAGAAGTTTGCTTTCCAACAACATGGTTCTGGGTTCAGTCCCACTATGTAGCACCTTGGGCAAGTGTCTTCTGCTATAGCCTAGAGCCAACCAAAGCCTTGTGAGTGGATTTGGTAGATGGAAACTGAAAGAATCTCATCGTATATGTGTGTGTGTGTGTGTGTGTGTGTATGCCTTTGGGTCTGTGTTTGTCGCCTACCACCACTTGACAATCAGTGTTGGCTTGTTTACATCCCCATAACTTAGCGGTTTGGCAAAAAGGAACTAATAGAATGAGTATCAGGCTAAAAAAAAAGTAAGTACTGGAGTTGATTCGTTCAATTAAAAGTTCTTCAAGGTGGTGTTCTTGTATGGCTGCAGATCTCAAGAAATAAGTCTCAAAAGACATGGCCCGTCACCAGGCAGGTTGTACTACTAAAAGCATTCAAGGTAATTTTACATTAGGCATGACATTCAGAAAGTCCTGCAGGTTGCAGTTTGACCATGACTGGCTTAGACTAAGGTATGAGCCAGAGTGAAGCCTAGTAGGCTGATGCCTGACAATGTTCTCAGTTACTTGCAGTTGGAAACAGAATAAGAGTAATATTATAGAGAGGATTAGTAGAGGACAAGTACTACTATGACCTAAGAGATTCTGGGTATTTTACCCTTTTCAAATGCTTAGTCAAAAAAGAAAGTGCAACACCCATGACTATCTTGGGATACTACCAGAATGGTGGAAAGGGGGGAAGGACAATCATAGACTTAGATCAAATGCTTCCAATGAACTGGATTCAGCTAAAAGCACCCAAGGGCCATGTGGTGCTGTTAACCTGGACCAATGATATGGTAAATACTGTGCAGTCAGTTCTGATGAAGTTTAATAAACAGCTATAAAGACAAGAAGGAAATTTGAAAGAAAATTCAGACAAGGAGAGACATGAATGGGTCCTTTTCACTCCTTATCCTATTCTTTGACTATCACTTGTTGAAAGCAAAGATGGAGAGAGAGAGTGTCCTGCCATGGATAAATTTTACAACAAAAAAGGTAGGTATCAAAGAGAAGCTGAGGTTATTAATTTGTTCAACATTCTGGCTTCTCTCAGAAGGCAGCAGTAGAAGAGTAGGTGATTCACCTTTTTGACATTCCTTAGCCCTTGGTGAATTGTTGTACTACACTTTCCTTAGAATTCTGTATTTATTTGACATTTTAATATGCTTTTGTATCTATATGTATACATTATATTAATTTATTTGATACTTGCCCCCTTTCCAGTTTTATAACACAAGTGCACAAGCAAACTGATGTCATTTTTACTCTTTAAAATCTATCTTTAAATAGCAACACATTTCACCAAACTGATGTTGCTAACATTTTAAGTGAGTGAGTGTCGATATGAACAGGTCATAAGTACACACACACACACAATGTACCAGAGACTTCTGTAAGTTTCTGTCTGCCAAATCCACTCACAAGATGTTGGTCAGCCTAGGCTACAGTAGAAGTCACTTATCCCAGGTACCACACAGTGGGACTGAACCCAGGACCACTTGGCTGGAAAGCTAGCTTCTCAACCACACAGCTACATCTGGGCTTATAACCACACTTGTGCCTATAATATATATATATATATATATATATATATATATATATATATATATATATATATATATATATATATATATATAGATCTGTATGTATGGATATACACACATGCATATTTATGTGTATGTATGTATATACACACAAAAATAGTGTATATGTAGCAATTGTGTGAGTCATCAACCAATTTCTTATTAATAACTGATGAAAGAATAGCAAAATACACTGATGATTTCAACATATATACATACATGTGTGTGTGTGTATAAGCGCAAAGAGCCACTATATTTGCTCAACAACCTTGTTTATCATGTGCTTCTGGCTCACCCTACACCCATAATGATCCTCTTAGATGAGAAGGTCTATGCTCTCCTCACTCTTCTTGTACTTTGTACTGCAAACAAAAATATTCTAGACCACACCTAGAGAAAAGCCACTTGACTGATTGGTATAAAATCACTTACAGACAAGCTCTAGTTTCTTTCCCACCAGTATGCTGTCCCCTCTCTCTGCCTTTTTTTAGTGCTACTCACTGGTCTTATGCCACCTCCTCTCATACACACCCAATTCTTCTCTTTTCATCACCCATACTGTGTCCAGACTCTCAGAACTTTCTTCCAATTGCCAACTTGAAACAGCTCAAGTAGACCATTAACAGCAGCAACATCATTATTCTTAGAGGGGCTGTAAAGGTCAAGGGCACAGTCCCTACCGCTAGACCCAGCAAGTAATATGAACATATATATATTGTTGATGGGCAGCCTTTGACTGTCTCTCTTAAGGGCTTTTTAACCCAATATCTACATGCTATTATTTATAGCATCAGCTGCTTCGAGATCCAACATTCCAGAAAAGACATATATATCATAAACTCTCATGTCATTAGATGACAGATGAAAGTTCTGCAATTTCTTGTCAAATAACACTACACAGATGATTTTTTAAAAATATAATGATCAAAATTCGGATTGCAGATTATTTCACTCTCTCCATCAAATTGACATTGTCTCTACAGGTGTAGTGATTTGCTCAAGAACACAATGCACCACCTGGTCTAAGAATCAAAATCATGATTTCGTAATCGTGAGTGAAATACCCTACCCACTAGGCCATGTACTTAAACCACACAGCTACACACACACATGCATATATATATATATATATATATATATGACTATGTGGTTAAGAAGTTTGTTTCCCAACCATGTGGTTTCAGGTACACCTTAGAGAAGTGACTACCACTATAGCCTAGGTTAACCAAAGCTTTATATGTGGATTTGGTAGATGGAGACTGAAAGAAGCTTATGTGTGTGTGTGTGTGTGTGTGTCTTGATTTCATGCAATAATTGTAAATGAGTGTCATGTCACTATCGTGCAAGTAGTATTGATCATTTCCAACCTTCCATGTAAACATGTTTGGTCATGGCGAAACACTATCTTGCTTGGAAACGAGTGAGAGTTGGCAACAGGAAGGGCATCCAGTCATAGTGAGTCTACCTCAACGAAATTTGTCTGACCTATTCAAACATGGAAAAGTGGACGTTAAAACAACGCTGACGATGATGATAATGATGATGCGGGTGTGCGTGAAGGATACATTAGATGGTGTGAACTGCTCACTGGCTGAGAAATAGATGTGATGATGCTTAGAATACCTTTGATCGTAAGACCGCTCAATCAGAAATGATCTGCGAATATAAACAATAACTAAAATAAATCCGAGTCAGCAATGGAGCGTTTGCGCAGTCGCTCGAATTGCAAGAAATAGCAGCCAAAATCTCTTCATATCACATACGCTACAATCTTAGACAAAGGACACTTTCAACAACAATGTAGTACCTGATATACAAAAGGACAGGATGGTCATGATTGGGACGCTTTTTATTATAGGTTTTCTCGATCAGAATTAGCCTACGGCTTAGCAACAATAAAAACAGCCCATACGCAGTAGGTTGAACTACTTGGAATAACAGTAAAATTATGAAATCCCACACATCCGACTGTCTTGACAAAAAAAAAAAAAGACAGGATAGTTGCGGCTGATATGCCTTAAATGACAATGTGTGTTTATATTGTATGTACAACGGAAACAGTTTCTTTTAATCATGTTTAAGGCCTTTTCGAGAGTAAAACCCGGTTGATAACATTAAGCAATTAAAGAATTCGGAAACCCCTAATTTTGATAACGTTATCCATGATTACAATGAGCGACTTGCGCCAAAACTTTTATTTTTCAGAAAGCGAATCAGAGATTAGATAGATAGAGAAAGAGAGAGAGAGAGAGATGGATGGATGGATGGATAGATAGATAGATAGATGGATGTGTGGATAGGTAGATAGATAGATAGATGGATGTGTGGATAGGTAGATAGATAGATAGATAGATAGATAGATAGATAGATAGATAGACAGACAGACAGACAGACAGACAGACAGATAGATAGATAGATAGATAGATAGATAGAAAGATGGATGGATGGGTAGATAGATAGAAAGATGGATGGATGGATGGGTAGATAGATAGATGGATGGATGGGTAGATGGATGGATGGATAGATAGATAGATGGATGGATGGATGGATGGGTAGATGGATGGATAGATGGATGGATAGATAGATAGATATTTATGCGTACATATGTTTGTATAATATACGTCCAATTACTACGTTTTCTTTAACATTGAATTTGGTGTTTGTGTTGCTATCCGGATCAATTAAATAATAAAAATAATCACAACAGTGAGTTATTTATCGGCTACAAAGACAACACCCAACAAAACATTACAAGCCAACTAAAAGTACACAAGACATTTCACCTGACGAAACCAAACAAATGAAGATATTAAAAAAAAATTATAACATACATCGTAGAAGAAAAATTCAAAAAGCAATAATAACTCGAAGTGATTCTGTCCGATGCGAAGTTTCTTTGTCTTTCGTTTGTTATGGGTTTTTTCTGTGTTTATTTTCTATTTTCATGTCCACTTGTGTCGGAGTTTGTCATTAAGCGGGGATTGACCAATTTACTTCGAAAAAGAAACCGGACATACATACGTATATACTGCCTGTGACTTTCATTTTGTTCAAGTATAAATACTGTGTGTACACTAAGTAATTAAAGATAGTTACTTACATGATTTGTTATTGCACAAACATACAAACAGTTAGGTTAGTCTCGGTGTTGTTTATTTGTATGGAGACGCGTTCCGACATTAAACATGGTTAAAGCTAAGCCGAGGTCGCTTATGTCATAGATGTTATTTTGTTTTTGTTTAATACAATAATATATTATTATTGCATCTTATTTAAGTCAATTTCTGATTTTGAACAAAATATTGATCGTCAATAAATAAATTAATTAATAAAGGTGAAATACATCAATATATTCCATTAACATATATTTTTTGCTTACACATTTTAAATATGAATATATGAATAAATGTATAAATATATTCTAATTAATAGAAAGAATTAGCTTAATATAAAGGGAGACAACTCTAAAGCAACATACTGCATACTGCAACATATTCTATGATTCGTTCGTCTGTTTGTTTAATCATTCTTTCATTTTAAGAACCATCCCGGAAACCTTTGCACCCTAACTTTAATTCACATAAGCAAAAATAGTACTTTTCTTTGCTCTACTTGAGGAGGTTTTAACAATTCGCCATTTAATTGTTGAAACAAGGAAGTGCTTTAAAATAATGAAACTTTTTTTTTTTGTCTTTCATGTTAAATACCAAAGCGATTCTTGTTGCCATGACATTATAACCATCCTCCTTTGTGAAAATAATACAATCGATAAAAGGAGACGAAAACACAGTGAGAACTGTGTCAATAACTGAGCACCTCAACAACTGCGATGACATTCACTATCTATGACTTGAAATATCAATATGAACATAAAAGTCAATGTTCTATAAATAATACACTTCATTGAAACCGGTAGAGTAGTAAACAAAAATATAGCATCGTAATATTTGAGTTGCAGCTAGAGTGAAAATGTTAAGTACCCATCCGATCGAAATAATCCGTCGTGTTTTCGATCCGTAAGGAATTCACAGGCATGTGTACCTCCTGCATACTGCAACTCCATAGCACATACATTAAGTTGGTATTTGAATGCTCTGAGTTCACATCCTACTTGGGACAAGTTTGCTTTACTCTTGTAGAAAATATGAATGCAAGTGACATCAGCGTGTGTGTGTGTGTGTGTGTGTGTGTGTGTGTGTTGGGTCATCCTATAACTAATGCGGATTGTTTCAATTACCTGAACAAAAAGTCGGAGGGGGACGGAATAAACTACGTGCATCAACTTGCTGTAAAAGCAGGTAGTAATTTTACCTTGTGCTTATTCTTAGTGCAAATTTTGAAGAGTGCAGTTCGATTTTAACAATTATTTTTTCAAAGCTATAATGGAAGTGACAAAGGAACATATTCAGCATATTTTGCTTTATGAGTTCAATAAAGGCAACAACGCAACGCAAAATGCGAGGAATATTAATGCAGTATATGGTGATCGGACAATAGGCGTAAGCCAGTGTCAACGGTGGTTCCAGAAAATCCGAGTTGGAAACTATAGCCGAGAAGACGAGCCTGGTCCTAGAAGATCAGTAGAGCTCAGCGAGGATGCCCTGCAAACTCTGCTGGAGTAAAATCCCATCGTAACTGTTGAGGAACTGGCAGAGAAGCTTGGATTTAGTCATTCAATCATTCATCGACACCTGCGTGCCATCGGAAAAGTCAGCAAATTGGGTCAATGGGTTCCTCACAAACTTTAAGAGTTTAATCGCGCGCAGAGTGAATATGTGCTCTTCTTTGCTGTCACGTCTCATGAATGAACCTTTTTTGGACCGAATAGTGACCGGTGATGAGAAATGGGTTCTCTATAAAAATGTCAAGCGCTGAAGACAGTGGGTAGAGAAAGGAAAAAAACACCGGCACCTCAAGTTAAAGAAGATCTTCAACCAAGTAAGGTAATGTTATCTGTTTAGTAGGATATGAAAGGTTTAGTCCACTTTGAACTTTTAAACCCAAACCAAACGATTACAAAGGAGATCTACTGCGAGCAGCTTGAGCAGCTTAAGTTAGCACGAGAAGAAAAACGACCATCTTTGGTTTCAAGACGAAAAGTGTTCTTTCATCAGGATAATGCTCGGTCACATACTGCGAGGATGACGTTCCAAAGGCTGGAATAGTTTGAATGGGAAACGATGCCCCACCCACCATATTCGCCGAACATTGCCCCATCTGATTACCATTTATTCCCCAGTCTTCAAAGTCATTTGGACGGAAAAAATATGAATTCTATAGACGAGGTCAGAACTACTGGAGGAATATTTTTCGTACCTTGTGGAGCCGATATTGAGGTATTTAAGCCTAGACGAGTCAAAATGAAAACATCTCACACAATGATAGTGTAAATCACTTCTGCTACATATATATACATTGTAAATCTAGTTTGATAAAAGTCAATTCATGTTACCGAACGGTTTCATATTGAAAAGTCTTTCAAATGTGGGAAAGTAAACGAACTTTCACCGAATATGTCTGAATGGAACTGTGGCGTGGGATGGAAACGCATGCATGTGTGTAATTTCTTTTTATTTACAACCAGGGCCGAATTTACAGGTGGTGGGGCCCATACGAACTTCTTACTTCAAAACATAATAACATAATAAAGAGGACCCCATTCAATCTTGGGGATCCACATAATTTGTAGAGGCCCAAAAACTTAAAAGGATCTCATTAATTTCAGCGGGATTCAGTGAAATTTAATGGGTTTTTAAATCTAAAAGAGCCCATTAGATCTAATGTAGCATGATAAATACAAAGAGAAGTAACGATATTCAAGTACAAATGTGTAAATTGTATTGAGTATAATATGGATGTGTATATTTTTGCAACACATTTGTCTTCCAAATGTGTTGCGAAAATAACAATATATATGCTACATAAGTGTGTGTGTGTGTGTGCGCGCGCGCGCGTTGTGAATGTCAGGTGTAATGTGAGTTGGAAATTGTTCCTAGAATATCAGAAATCAATATATGTTGTCGATTGGAATCGAGATACGGCGAATTCATATCTCATTCTAATAAAATGTGTCTTGGATTATACTAACAAAAGAATAAGCAGCGGCCACTTCTGTCTCTAGCTGATGTCTGCCAAGGAGAGAGAGAAAGAGAGTCTAGAGTTGAGTTCTGCTTCTGTTTATATAGTAAGTGCATCGCTGGCAGATATATTTCTCTTTCGTTAGTCCTTTAAACCAGTGAAAAGCAGTGAATGTCTAAAACTTCACTTGTTTGTACGAAGGACACTGCACAATACAGCATTGATTAATTATGTATTAAAGTCGGTTAAATCGAGTATACTCTCCTTAATGTGTGATTTGTAAGAAATTTGGATCTTTATGATTTGACGGAAAACATTTTTTTATGTAATGTTTTTGGTACCGAAACACTTTCAAACTTCGAATACTTGTATATTTTGTGTTATAGAACAGATAAAAAAAAATTGTATTCGAAGTTATTTCATGTAAAAAATTGTCATATTTCGGTAATTTCAACCAATCACTGACGTCTATTGAGGTGAAAACAATTACGCCGTGGAATGTAAACAACGGTGTTACGGGATTTTTCCCTTGAATAAAATTAGTGCCGTTGTTTGTCAACAAAAACTATCCGTTGTCAACAACAACTATCAGCGGTATATATTTCGTTTGTCACTGTTATTTATGACATCGTTCGTGCGTTTGTACTGGTTTTAGCTTTAGGGTTTTAGGGTTAGGGTTCGGGTTTTAGAGTTAGGGTTAGTTTTAGGATTACTGTTAGGGTTGTGATTATTTTTGCCATAACCTTAACTCTAACCCTATAACTCATAACCATAACCCTAAAACCCTAACCCTAAAACCCGAACCCTAAACCCTTACTAGGGAATAATGATATAATTAAACAGGGAATAACACACTTGACACCGAACAGCACTAACTGTATTCAGCTGAATAGACGTCAGTGATTGGTTGAAATTACAGAAATACGACAACTTTAACATGAAATAACTTGCGATGTACAATTTTTTGTTAAGAAGGTTAAGAGAAGAAGTTGTTTTATATGACACATTCTACCAGTATCCCAAGTTTGAAAGTGTTTCGTTAAGAAAACAAGTGTTGCCCGTCAAATCATAAAGATCCAGAAATTTAATTGTAATTAATAATCATATCTACTATAGAGCACAACGCTTGAAGTTTTGAAGGAGCTAGTACTGATTTCAACGACCCTGAAAGGGTGAAAGGCAAAGTTGATTTTACCCGGCATGCTAACAGTTCTGCCAGCTCGCCGCTCTGAAATTGTAATTAATAATAAATCTAGTATTCCTTGTGACATCCATATTTCTGATTGAAGAACACCATACTACAATATATCTACGTGCGCGCGCACATACTGTATACATACATACATACATACATACATACATATGCTGTGATGTCCATATAAAAGCACATCACTGCCCGATAAACACTGATAAATACAAAACTTTCCTTCAGTTATAAACTTGTAGTGAACCCTGGCGGTCACATTTTGGAAGCTTCCGGTTTACGTGGAGGTTGGGGACATCCGGTTGATCCCTTATATAAAGGAAGGAATTTCTAAATTCGCGCCATTCAGTGCCTGTTGATTCTTCGACATGCATTGGGTCAAGCCGCCACATACACACCAGCTTGCGCGCACGTTTGCAATCACATATCTCCAAGTAAGTGAGGCGAATGTGTGCGCGAGCTGGTATGTATTTGGCGGCTTGACCCAATGCATGTCGAAGAATCAACAGGCACTGAATGGCACGAATTTAGAAATTCCTTCCTCTATATAAGGGATAAACCAGAAGTCCCCGACTTCCACGTTAACCGGAAGCTTCCAGAATGTGACCGCCAGGGTTCACTACAAACTAGTAGGTCATTCCGTTTTACAAGCGAGTTCAGGACAGGCTTTTATTTGCATTACAACAATTTTTTTGCGCGTTACATATGTAACAAGTCAGTAAAATTACTGAAGTTGAAGCTTCTTTTATGGCT
Organism: Octopus bimaculoides; assembly: GCF_046866305.1. NCBI lineage: Eukaryota > Metazoa > Mollusca > Cephalopoda > Octopoda > Octopodidae > Octopus > Octopus bimaculoides. The sequence continues at coordinate 66,044,992 of NC_142934.1, read as the reverse complement.
AGTGAATGACGGTAAACAAAACTCGTCAATTTAGAGGATTAATGTGCCCAACCACACCAATAAAGACCGTTAAATATATCCGATTGTCTTTAACTGTACTCGTTATTAAACATAGCGCTAATAAACACTGCTTAATCTTCTTAATCTATTTTATTATTCTAAGATACATTTTACGAATAGCCAATCGCTTGACTGTTTTATCGACCTCAGATGGATGAAAGACAAAGTTAACCTCGGTGGGATTAGAGCCCAGACAGTAGAGAGCTGTAATTAAATATTGTGGGAAATTTTGTCTGACGCTCAAGCAATTTTAGTAAGTCCATAAGATTTCACTGAAAAGCATTTTGTCAAAGGAACGCAGTTGTAGAGATTATTCTAGCGAATATCTCAGGCTGTTATATTCTTGTGCCTATGATTCGGAAGTAAATCCATCGATTTGCAGTTTAATTTCATTGACGGCTGACTGGCACCGGTACCACCTTATATCATCACTTCTGAATAAGTCAATTGGCAGAACAACCTTTTCTTCTATCCAGATTCACTGGCATCAACAGATGTCTATCATCATCTACCCGACCAAATGATGACTTAGACCATATGCTATTTATTTAATGAATATGTAGGTGCAGTTACCTCGCTTGACAGCAGGTTTAAACACGCTGGCCAATAGAGGGCATAAGCAACATTAAGGTTCAGAGACTCATCTCTTTCTCTTTTCTCGCCAAGACGTCGGACAGTAAAGAAGTGATCTAGTCTCTCTCATCACACACCAGTAGCAGATAGGAGGCAACGCACAGGAGAAGACCATGGCTTCCACGCATCAAACCATTTTTCATTTATCATCCATACGTGTGGCCACATTAAACGTAGAGCACTGCTTTTAATGCTGTCTGTCACTCTCCTTTTTCTTTTCATTTACCTTCATCTTTTGGAAAGAATAATTCCAAGTCGCCTTTACTATGAAACGGTTGATATTTGTAGATGGTTGAGATTCTTCATTATGTAAGGATGAAAGATGAACAATGCATGAAGTTTTAAGGAAATATTTATTTACCGTTATATTGAATATACCTTGCCTCGACGGGCAGGTGATAAAATCCTAGAGCATGCGAAGTAAAAAAGTTAATTTCGGCCTGTATGTTCTTATTGTAGTAGTAAACCATAGAGAGAGATATGGTAATGTGCAGAGAAGAGAAAGTCAGTTAGTAAAACTGAGAGAGTGTGGGACGTTGGCTCGCATAGTCGCCGACTATAAACTTTCTTTTTTTTCTGGCCGTTTGTCTTTAGCGGTTGCCTGCTTGTGGCCATGATTCTAGTGGTCCGTTTCCCTAATTGATCATCGGTCTCTCTTACTCGAGTTGTCACTAACTGAGTTGTTAGCAAGTGACTAACTGATTTTTGCTTGGGGGTTCTTGCTTTTATAACTATCCAGAAGGATAGGCATGTCGTTGAGAACAATGGTTTGTTGGTGGTACTTGTTATCTTAATTCTAGCTTTTGAGGTTAGAAGGATCAAGTGGTGAAGATATTATTTCAGCCTAGCTAAGGCAATCTGGTAAATGTAAAACTACTGTCACAGAAAAACCATTGTTCCACCATGAGAAAAGTTCTGTTGAACTGTTACGTGAAATTTGGCTATTGTGGATCGAATCCACTACAACTACCACATACGTAGCAACTGGGTCTTCTAACTGCACCATTAATTTCTTGTTATCCAGTAATTTTATTGATTATAAGTCACTTTGCAACCATGTGGTTTTGGGCAAGTGCCTTCTACTATAGCCCCGAGCCAATCAACGTCTTGAAATTGAATTTGGTAAACGAAAAATATGTGGAAACCTGTCGTATATATGCGTTGTACGTGTGTCTATGTATTTGTGTTTGATCCTTCCACCGCTTCACAACCGGCGCTGGTTTGTTTACGTCTGCATAACTACGCCGTTAGGCAAATGAGGCGATTAGAATAAGTACCATACTTTAAAAAACAGGTACTGGGGTCGATTTATTCGTCTATGCTCTTTAAGGTAATGCCCTAGCAAGGTCTGAAACAAGTAAAATATAAAAGATAAAGAATGAGTTTTCTAACAACGAATATTCTCCCACACAAACGAAATATGTCATTTTGCTGTGGTTGTTTAGCCACAAGTCATTTCTGATTGAGCAGACCTATAATTAAATACATTCCACTCGTGACCATCCCATAATTTTGTTAAACTATATTTTCTGATGTCATTTCTTTCAACTATTATGATGTGGCTCAAGAGACAGTAACTACTATTTCTAGTAAACCGAGAAACTACCTAGAAGCTTGTTCATTGCTTCGTGTCTTTTGACCATCTAATAACTATGATGCCCTGGATAAGACATTAAACTGCATCCGTTGGTGAAGATTCAGCTCCATTGTTCAAGCATTTTGGTGAGTATGGCCACCATAACTCTTAGGCTCTCTCTGGCACTTACGTATCAAATAGCAGAAGATGATCAGGTTGTAAAGACATACAGGACGCGGGGGTCTGACTTTAGACATTATATCACACAAGTCGATATACTTTGATGTCAATATGATTTTTTTGTTTTTAATTAACGTAAACATTTATTTACATGAAAGAAAATTACCGGAGAACTTTCATCTAATTCTTCCAAATTTTTCTGTTAAAACTGTATTGTGGGGAATTTTTTGGTTTTTGGTGATTGTAAAAATTTACCAATTTTTTTCGTCACAGCAACTAGTCGCACACGACAAGGTTTAACGGAACCTACTGAAGCAAGCCAGCCCGCTCGCAGCATTACTACGGGTGATGGCGAGGCTAAGGCGTTGGGAAAGCCAAGCGCCCTCACGGGCATCACCTGACGCCTCGGTGAGGCGAGCTGCCAACGTTGACAAGACAACGTTAACCGTTGGCAGTTAGTAGCCCAGCCCCTCCGAACGTCTCAAATGCCACAGGTTGGAAGAGATAGTTCACTGTCAGGTCCCGATACTTCAAGGTTTTCTTCCATTCGGCTACAGAAGTGGTGACCCTCCCCTTAACTGCAGCATCCAGGATGTGTTAGGGAGCAAAGGAGTCGCAGACTATGGAATCCCAAATGAGGCACCTACCTCTAACCCAAGGACAGAGGGTAAGACCATCTGGTCTCTTTCCATCACTTCTGAACAACCCTGACGGCTCCAGAACTGAGGGGAGGGCCCGTTTAATGATTAGGTTTAGCTCAAGTCTCCCAAAGGCGGCAAGTTGACAGAATTGTTAACACACCGGGCAAAATGCTTAGCGGTATTTCGTTCGTCTTTACGTTATGAGTTCAAATTCCGCCAAGGTCAACTTTACCTTTCATCCTTTCGGGGTTGGTAAAATAAGTACCAGTTGAGCACTGAGATCGATGTGATCGACTTACCCCTTCCTCTCAATTTGCTGGCTTTGTGCCAAAATTTGAAACCAATACGAATGAGTCTCCTTGACTAAAGGTTAATTAGGTCGTTTGTCTCAAGAGTAAGCTCGGGAAAGCGGGAGGCTAGTACAGTAAAATGTAAATAAACCTGCCGACGGTAACGAATAACCACTGCTTATCTTTCCCAAGAAAAATCACGAATCATCATATTTTAGCATCGAGATCTATAATCGCCAACGCCTGTAGGCATGGTACATGAAGAGAAGGAGAGAAAGAGAGACAGAAACAGGGAGAGAAAGAGAGACAGAGACAGGGAGAGAAAGATTGAAACAGAGGGAGAAACTTTGAGTTACCTCCCCTTTCTTATTTATTGTTAACGACTCAGGAAGCGCCACTTTCGACTGAGTTAAGAAATTTTATAAAATCAAGCAATTATTTTTTTCAACGCTCAATGAATTGATAAAGTTTCGTCGCTGACTTAAATAGTAAGACGTACGAAATGTATTAAGAGCAATAATATTTAGCATTGATAGCAACAAACATTGGTTTATAAACATGAAAACTGGGGGTATATAGCTATATGCTACTTGCCGTCGCGAGAAGTGGTTGATATAGCAACATTACAAACATTTTATATATTCCAACAAACTCTTACCTACCAATATATATCTACTTATGACAATATCGAATTCTGGATCTGATTTCAGTGAACCAATAATTAATTACGCAAACTCGACTCGTTCATTAACTTCTAATTAAAGCGGCATTTTCTGAACGAAGCGAATTAATGGTAATTTTTCTTTATTTTTTAAAAACTTTTTAATGTTTGTTATTGAGAAAGAAAGAAACATAAACATCAAAACCATTTTGCCCTTAAGAACATCTTTTCATAGTATCGGTATATAATTGTTTAACTAGTACATATATTATTAAGATTATAAATTTTCTGAAGTATTATTAACCATATCTTTAGAGTCAATATTTTATCGATACATTTAGATATAAATATTGTAAATATACATTTTGTTAACTGCACATTTCTGACAGTAAGACTTCTACGTAATTGTTTAATAGTAATATTAATAATGTTTATGTGATTGCTTAAATGCATGTTTATATGACTGTTTAATAAATCCATATTTTCATAACTTCCCTCATTCAGCTTTTATAGTGCTTTATTAATTAAGAAAAACATAGATGTCACCGCATCCTTCTCTTCAGTTTGGTTATTATTGAACACAATAGACGACTACCCCTAATTCCATCAAAGCGTCTCTTTCTTTTTATTTTTCAGCGTTTCATAATTGTGGTTTAACCCCAGAACATCCCTAGCTAAGCAAGCTCTATGATCTAAGTTATTCTAGCTATGACATCTCTTTTTGTACATTTGGAACAATTTTTCCCAATGTCTTTAATTTTTTAAGGCGGAAGGATGTGGCTTAGCAGAATTTTGTCACTATTTCTTGGAGGTCGAATGACTGTACAGAGGCTGCCTCTTTGGCTTAGTGTCCCCTGTTGTTTTTTAGCTCCAAGTCAGCCCTCGTTGGGCAAACTTTTGATCAAGGACGTTTCAACCGTGGCCATGCTGTCTTTTCCCCAGTCCCAGTGAACCTATGAACTCATTAATCAATGAATTCTTTTCTAAGACAGTAAGGTGTATTATAACGGAGATTTGGTTGCTGTTCTTAGCGGGTCAATGTGACTGAATGGAGACTCCTTGGTTGGCTCAACTTCCCATCTTTCTCTTTGCTGCTAAGAAAAATATTAGATTTTGCTTCTGCAAAAGATATTTATCAGTTTTGATTTTCTTAAGGAGGGACAACCCCTTGGATTTATACAGGATACAAATAATATTGTGTCGTGAATACCTTCCTCAAAGACAATGCCATTAAAAATCCGTCCTAATTTAGGTACAAGGCCTGAAATTTTGTGGGGAAGAGTTTAGTCGATTACACCGATCCCAGCTCTCAATTGGTACTTTATTTTATCGACCCTGAAAGGACGAAAGGCAAAGTTAATGTTTTCAAGAAACAAAATCTGATCAAAGACCTTTCACTGCACTGTCTTCTATAATTACTGATTTTTAACTTTGGTTCAAGAATCTGTAGAGAATGGTTAAGTTCTGCTATAATTCTGTTGACATCTGGGCTGTCTGGATAAACTCCTGAATTTTTTGTTATTTTGCTGGTGCTAGAGAAAGGGATTGTGCCCGTGACCAAGAAAGATATAAACGAGGAAAGAATACCAGAAATCTGACATTCTGGAAAGAAAAGATGTGGCATAATGATTAGTGTGAGACTTGCAGAGTTGCACACAGAAAGGGTGATGAAAATAGGAAGAGGTAGCATAAGCTCTACTAGCTCCATGGAGCAAAAGCCATTATAGTAGTGATAAGAGAGGAGTCAGCACACCTGTGGACTACAAGCTGGAGTTTGTATATAAATGCCTTTTTGCTGATCAGTTGGATAACCTTTTTCAAGATGTTGTCTAGGGTGTTTATATGTGCAGTAGCACTGTCTCATATGTGAGAGTAATATCCTATTGTGGGTCTCATCTGAGCTTAGCATAGTGTCAATAAGTGTAGGGGATTGAAGAGAAGGGCCAGTCATTGGGATGCAATTCTAGTTATGTTAAGGATGTGCTTTTGTCAAAAGAAATCCTTGGTGGCAGTGGGACCACAAATTGGAGTGATTTTTGCAGGCGTTCATAATGAAAGGGATGTGATGTGATGATGTTTTCTTGAAAGAGAATGGTATATAGTCAATGAAGGATGCTTTTTGAAGTTTCTGGTCATGGAATCAGTGAGGATTTGTTATGTAAGGTCTAGGTTGTGAGTGAATGATGCATGTTAGGAAAGAATGAAAGGTGGGTTCATCTGTAAGAGCATGTTTTGTTGGAGGTGTTGGAAAATGAGTCAAGGAAGAAAGTAAGGGACAAATTTGGATTCTGGGGCTTGCCAAAGTTGATAGAATGAGGGACTTCCCATTATTGTAACAAATTATTTTCCAATACATAGAGAAGCCTTCTTTGTTACACCTTTGTCAACACACACTACAATAGTGACCTGATAGAAAGCTACCAATCCCCAAAATTGGAAGACTGGTGGAACCCACTGGCAGGCAATTTCGAAAGGAGATTCATGCACTGGACAATAAAAAAAGCTTGCAAATATCAGATGACAATATTATTTTCACCAAATTTCTCCAAAGGAAGAGCCTACAGGTGGGCGATAAAGGAGAGTAGGTCACAAATGGAGTTGGCTTTACAGAAACCATGCTGGTGGTCAATAAGGAGAGAAAGAGAGCAACGTTGGAGGATGTCATTGTTAACAGCTGCATCCCTTACCTTAGAGATATTAGAAGTGTGATAAAGTGATTGTTAGCTGAGTCAGAGTAGTTGCCTTTCTTGAGAATGTTTCCTCTGTAGAGGAGAAAAGATTGAAAAGTTTGGTGAGTATAGAGATTAGCTCTGGGGATCCAGTGTTTGTGTGAAAAGTTTGGACACTGTCAGGGTTGGCAGCCTTGTTGGTTTGAAGTGACCAAAGGTACTTTGGCTTTTGGCATGTGTGTGTACAAGATGGTAGACATAAAAGGGTGAAAAAGGATAAAATTGGAGGAGATTTGCCAGGAGCATGCAATGTGGAGATGACTGCAAAACAGACAGTGAAGGTGGAGACTTTCTTTGCAGGAGTATTGCTCTCATAGAACCATCATTGTTGTGAAATGGAGAGAAAGAGGATTCTGCAAAGTTGGTGGAAATCCTTTTGGCAAGGAACCAAAAGAATCTGCTGCAGTTTAGAAGGCAGGATAGCTTGAGTGTTGTACTATATATAATCATATAATCATCTTACACAGTTTGGATAGTTGACTTTCAGTTGTGTTGCTGGGTAAGGGTACATGCCATTTGGGGTGGGGAGATAAATTTTGCTGGACATTGTTGGTTTTGCTTTTTGCCTGAACAACTGTGCAATTATGAGTGAACCACTTAGGGTATCAGATTTTTTAAGAGTTTTTCCAAATTTGAAACAGAATTTCACACAAACATATTTGCTTTACTCTTCCAAATTCTTCATTCTTCAACTTGCAACAAATCACCACGTGCACTGAACATACATTATCTCTAGCACCAGTGGATCAGTGACAAACTGATATGACTGGAACTGTTATTAGACAGAATGTCAAAGTTACCTTTGTTAAGTCCACATTACTCCATAAAGAGCATAGGGCCAGTTTCTCTGGTATATATTCCTCCCTGGATGGAATGCCAGTCTATAACAGGATTACTCATTTTTACCAGCTGAGTGGACTGGAGCAATGTGAAATAAAGTGTTTTGCTCAAGAACACAATGCATCGCCCAATCCAGGAATTAAAACCATAGTCTTATGATCATGAGACCAACACCCTAACCACTAAGCCATGTGTCTCCACTAAAGTCACCATATATAGTATATACTCTATCATAACACCTTGCTGGTGCTCTGTTTTAAAGGTACAGTTTCTTTATGGACAGACCTCATGTTTATTGATTCTTTTTCATGGGTCCATAGCTTAAATTTAATGGAAAATGAAATGAACTAAGTGTAATAACTCAAGTGAGCCATGAAATTAAATAAATTAAAGGGTGATGTACTGAATGATGTATGCAAAAATCTTCATAGTTTCTGTGTACCCAAGGTCATAAGACCACCCTATAATTAGCAATGTTTGGTTTTGGAAAAATGTGTTTGACTATTTATGATCATATAATCTAAGATTTATTTTGTAAAGGTATCTAATTTAGAGCATTAAACAAAATTTAGTACATCACTAAGGCATACTCACTACAGACCATAATGCATGTCTATGTTTCAATTACCTATGTAAGTAGTTTCAAAAGTACTACCAAGTCCTGATTACCTGGGCACCATACTGATCTCCACTATTGCAGAGATGCAGTGTAGTGCATCCATAACTCCTTTATAGTCAAAGAAAGGGTGTGTGAGAGAGTAAAAGTCGGTAAAGAGAGAGAGCTTATCTCTTTAAGACTAACCTTTAATGTGAAATATATTTCTTGATAATGTCAGAAATAGCATGTTTAGTTTACTTTCTGGTAAATATAGTGTCTGTTAACACATCAATCACTGCTGCCATCTACGTCAGTGTCACTATGTCTAGCTGTTTCTACCTTAACACTATTTTCATAGAGAAGTTCATCTTTAATCTCATTTATTGCATTTCAGATTTCACATTCTTTTATGTCTACTTTGACTGTTGCTCATGATGACTTCACCAACAGACATACTTCTGCAGTTGTAGGTTGCTTCGGTCATCTTTTGGGGTTTACCAGATATTCCCAGCAACCATCCACAGGTTCCACTCTTGTGTAAAACATTTCAATAGCTTGTTGACTGAAATGTCTGATGGTTGTAACTACAATATTAAACTGCAGGAGATATTGACTTTTTAGTTTATAATTGCTTAAGGGTTTTTTTTCTTCCTTTGTTGCTTCTCTTTTGTGGGGTTTGAAATTGATCCCACGCTGGTAACACTGGTTTCTTCAACAAAACCTTCTTAACACTATGGCCATATTTCTCCAACCACAGTTTTACATCACCTTCATCCATCCACCATTTATGATGGACATGAACAAAATGCCAGTTGTAACAATTTTCTTGGACATTTAAGAGGTTTGTGATGTCTGCATATTGTAGTGTTTCTCAGGTTTAGTTATTTTTATAATCACTCTTTTGCATTATTATTTTTGGCAGTTTTGTTTGACAGTACATTGAATATCAGCAGTATTTCATATTGCTTATTTGCCCCAGCTGGTGATTTACTACGTTCCTTGTATTGGTCATTCATTTTGTGAAACATTAAGATTTTTTTCCTCATACTCCTCAAGCATTTTTTTTTTTTTGTACTTTAGTCTACCTCTTCATGAAATGGTGGCAACAAGATATTTATCAACATCACCCTTTAATTTATTTATCTACATTTACAGAGTCAGAGTGATGTAAGTGCAAGGAAAGGATTATAACTGACAATCAAACGTTTGACAGCCTACCTTATATTTGGGGGAGGGAAATAATAAAAACTTACTTTTTCATTCTACTAAGGTTGATAAAATAAGTATCAACCAAGTATTGTGACTAGTTTACTCGCTCATATCCCCGCCCCCAAAATATTTGTAGCCTTAAGAAATCATTATTTTCTGTTGTAGTAGTGTTGTTTCGTATTCTTTATCTAGGAAGAAAACCAAAAGAAATTAAGTAAGAAGAAGAAAACAAAAACAAAAATGGCATGTATTACTTATATTTTGGCACAATTATATGTAAGCACACGCACATACACATACATATTCTTTTGCTGATTTTCTGTCGTTGTATTGTGGCCACGCTAGAACTCTACTTTCGAGGAACCATGTTGACCCACCTGCTCCCAGTACTAATTTGAAAATCTAGTATTTGAACCAACCAAATCAGGCCCAAACATTCTGTCTGTTTTATGTTTAAACCAGCCAAATCTTGTCTTTCACACCAATCCTGTAATGTTATTCTGAAAATAAATACAATCACATCATTGAAATATCAAATCTCAAAGCTAGGAGATAGCACATGATTAATTCAAAACAATGTGAATAAATAAGTATTACATTTGACTGAGTAATCTGAATACTAAAGAGTTAAGTCTAGTATTTATTTTATTGATCTCTGTTTACCAGAAGACTAAGTTAAGTTTTTGACATAAAGGGATGCAATACTGGTATAAACATAAACACTGACATGGACGCACACATACTTATATATCATTATCATTTTACCACTTTTCCATGGAGGCATTTCCTGGACGGGGCTTTTCCAAGTAATGTTTTACAGTTAGATGTCCTTTTAGATGCCTGTTACGATATGCAGGGATACAGCCAGGATACACAAACACATAACCACACACACATACACACGTGTGTGTCTCTGTGTATGTGAAGGCATGTGGCCTCATGGTTAGGGTGTTGCATTCACAATCGCATGAATGTGGTTTCGATTCCCAAACCAGGTGATGCATTGTGTTCTTGAACAAAGCACTTCATCTCACATTGCTCCAGTCAACTCAGCTTTAAATGAGTAACCCTGCGACAGACTTGCATTCTGTGATCTCAGCTAATTTATACATCATGTAAACTAGGTAACAAGTTCTATGGGTCCTAGGGCTCAAGACAGTACTGTGTCTTTGTGTTCATGTATAAATGTATGTGTGTGTGTGTATACACACAAGCAAATATTGAACAGTGAGAATGAGTGCTCAGGTTAACAAGACTACTTCTGGTTTCATGCTAGGAGAAGGTTTCTCAGCAATTATTGAGGCTACCACATGCGACATTGGAACTCATCTTCATCTTGGCATCTTGGATGAGAATACATGTAACTTCATGGAGAAGAGTACCAACATCCAATGTAGCAGGTTTAATAATGGCTGAGAAATCTTCTTGGCATGAAATTAATGGTAGCCTGCTAACCTACAAATAAAGTATATATATATATATATATAATATATAATAATAATAATATAAATAATATATATATGCATGTATTGGTACAGGATATCACAAAACGTAAACAACATGAAATACGAAAATAAAGTTGGGTATGCGAACAATGAGAGAAACGATTGGAAAACATGACGAGTAACATAAAAATCGACCATTCATCAGTTGTCGGCTGTCCTTCTACTCCTTATTTCGAGCATTGACTGACAATATAAGACTTTGAAGGCAGTTGCTCCCGTGAACCAAAATAATATTTAGGATTTGCGGAGGGTCAAAGTTGGTAACAAAAACAGGAGAGTGGAGACATACAAGAAAACTGATCAAAATTCCCCCTTTCGTTTTCTCTCTCATCCTTTCTCTAATTCTTTTTTTCTCCCCTTCACCGTTTTCTATCTGTCTCTCTCTCTCTCTCGTTGCTCATATGTGACCATCATCCATCTTTCTTTTCCTTCAGTGCTGTTGTACAGATTGCACGTATTCCTATCTATTTCCCTTTCTATCTTTTCTCTTGTCAAAGACAATATTTCTCCAGCATTCACTACTTTACCTCGTCTGGTCTACCGACCCTCCATGTTTGTTTCCAGTTGGTTTCCTTGTATGTCTCCACTGTCCTGTTTTTGTTACCAACTTTGACCCTCTGCAAATCCCAAATTTTAGTTTGGTTCTCGGGAGCAACTGCCTTCAAAGTCTTATCTTGTCATTCACTGCTCAAAATAATGAGTAGAAGGACTGCTGACACTGATGAAGGGTCGTTTTTTATGTTACTTGTCTTGTTTTCCATTTGTTTCTCTCGTTGCTTGCATACTGAACTTTATTTTTGTATTTCATGTTGTTTACGTTTTGTGATGTCCTATACCCATATCTGCATCATCATCATCATCATCATTGTTTAACGTCCGCTTTCCATGCTAGCATGGGTTGGACGATTTGACTGAGGACTGGTGAAATCGGATGGCAACACCAGGCTCCAGTCTGATTTGGCAGAGTTTCTACAGCTGGATGCCCTTCCTAACGCCAACCACTCAGAGAGTGTTGTGGGTGCTTTTATGTGTCACCTGCACAAAGGCCAGTCAGGCAGTACTGGCAATGGCCACGCTCAAAATGGTGTATTTTATGTGCCACCTGCTCTTGTGCATGTTATTTATACTATTATTTGATTGAACGCCATGCATCCATTTCCAAGTAAGTTTATCTATCTATGTGTGTGTGTGTGTGAAATGAATTGGCTGAGTCTTTGAATTGTCAGATAGATTGCCTTATTGTCATTCTGGCTCTCAGCACACTGTTCAGATATTACTGAGGTTGACTTTACCTTTCATCCTTTTAGGAGAGCTTGATAAATAAAGTGTGTGTATGTGTAAGATTTATCTTTCGTCCCTTACAATCTTGATAAAATAACTAGCAGAAAAAGTATAAGGTCTCATATGTAATTAACTAAAATCCCTTGAAGTCAGTGTACTACCATTGCTGCACTCTAATAACTTACCAGTCAACAAATAGGTATCAGGCCATATTGTGAGCCAGGAAAGGATTAGCTAGCTACACTGGAATCACCACTTTCTAAATTCCAGAGATGTTTTAAGTGCCTGTAGTTATCTGGTTTTATTCGTATTAAGCTGATGAAAGATAAGATACATCTATCCTTGATCCAGAGGTAAGTCTATCTTAGATGGAATTCTTCAGGTAAGATGAAGTACATAAAATTAAAAGTTTAATCTTCTGTCCTAACCCCACTCACTGCCAGTCAAATGTCTACAGTGAATTAGTTGACCAGTATCATTTTCACCTTGTCATTCCCTTTGTATATATACAGTAGGGTAGTAAGAATCTGTAGGGAGAGGTTAATAGCAGGTCTTCAGAGAAGAACCCCCCTCCTCCACACACACACTTTATGCAAGTGTTTCAGCCCTTAAGTCCTTTCACGCTAAAGGAGGTCTGGCCACATCCAGGTTATTGCTCCTGGATACCCTTCTGCTGCCACTTTCTGTCTACATTGCAACTCTCCTTATGATTTCATGTCTACCTAAGATTTGCAGGGAAAGGGGTTCAGAGATTTTTGATATTGCTCAGCATCGTTCTCCTTAGCATTCTTCTTCATTTTCTTCTGTTTACAATTTAGGGGCCATAACCAACAAGAGATGTTGGGTTCTCCATACTGATCAATCTGCTTTTGCTGTTGGTCTTTGTCTTTGGTAAAATCAGCAGCTTTACTGTCATCATTATCATCATCATCATCTTCACTAACACCACCATTTTCATCACCATCATGGTCATCTTGTCCACTTTTCCATGCTGGCATCACTGGACAGGACATTTTGTGGCAGTGTTTTACAGCTAGATGCCTTTCCTAATGCCCACCCTTTTAATTACTTCTTGTGGCATATAGAGAGTTATGGGGTACCTTTTCTAAAAGTCAGGATACACATGGTATTAAATCCAATATTGCTAGATCAACAGTTTGTGACCATTTATTACCATAAACCGATCAACAATCTTCCATCACCTTTTTTTTTAATCAATAAAAAAATAACTATTTTCAAGAAATGGTATATGCTTAATACTGGATACTTTTCTTGGGGAAAATATACAATAGTTTTTGTTTACAGTAAATGTTGTGTTGTGGCTTTTATGGTTATGTCTTTATGTATTATATATTCATGAGCATTTTATATTTCATCAAATATTTTGAAAGTAAAAGATTTTGTCGTCCTAATCCACAGATTGGAAACTGTTAGTTTAATGCTGGTCATTAACTTGTGAAAAATGTCTTTTACAAATTCTCTCCAATCTAATAATAATCTGTAGCTTGATTTTATACCACTGTCTAAACAAAAGAGTAGCCAGTGATATATAGTATTTTGTGAGCATATTTCACCAAGGATAAGATGCTAGACTACATATCACAAGTAAATCCCTCTGCAATTAATGCTTGATACATACTATCTACTGCTAGACCATTGCCTTGTGAGTGGAATTGTGAGATGGAAACTGAATGAAAGTTCATCATGTCTGTTTGGATTTTCAGAGATATTATTATGTTTCACTGTGGAGGTCTGATAAAATTGAAACATGTCTGGTGTTGTCTCCCATATTTGCTGAACAAATCAGACAACATTTCACTTCAGTCAATGATATTAGTAATGAAGAACTAGCAAGGCAGTCACAGCATGATCACTCAACCTGTTAGGAATGGCTGTGCAGACTTCCTCAAATGACACCCTAAAAAACACAGGAAACACTGTATAATGTAATAATCCTAGATATATTATGTCTGAAAAATAGAAGACAAGATGATCATAGATGAAATTCCTGCTGGATCATGACTGACCTAGGGCTAAATAACTAATTACATTTGTCCATTGCCCCTACCTTATAAACTTACATTAGTAACAAATATAAGAATTGATTGATATATTAATTACAAAGCTTTTAAATGTTTCCATAATGTTTTTCCATATGTGTTTTAAAACTAAACATGATTATTAAGGAATTTCTTGTCATTGATATTTCTTTTTTTCTGTTTGCTGTGTATTTCTAAAGATGTCTTTCATAAAGAAAGGACGGCCGTTGTATCCAACTAAAAACATCAATAAAAAAAGAAAGAAACGTCCAGCATGGGATGTAAGTAATTTCTGTTTCGTCTTCTGACTTTCTCCACCAAATAGCGTATCCAAAGGACAACCAACCATGAAATAAGTACCGTGTGTTATGTGTTGCCAGCATTATTAATGAACAAGACATATGTAGTTCTTGACACCTGAGCCGACCTAGCTTAGGATTTACTAAGCTAGGTTGACCTAGCTTAGGATCTACTTAGGTAGATCCTGTTCATAGTTAAATTCAGTTGTGTAAGCTGCAGTAGCCTGTGTTCAATTCTGTTGGTGTAAAAGGCTTTGAAGCAGTCCTATCTGCCTCTTATCTCTTCCCAACAGTTATGCCTGAACCAATTGTTTCTCTTTTCTATTGTTAATAGAACTGACACCAACTAGAAGTTATTAGTGTTATGTATGTATATATGCATATATATATAAACACACATATACACGTGTGTGTATGTATGTGTAAATAGGTGTGTTTGTATTACATATATGAAGAGAAAACTATAAATTTTAATAAATATAGATATATGGGCAGCCATGTGAATGAATTTGGGAGATGGAAAGTAGAAGAAGCTTGTTGTGTGTGTGTGTGTGTGTGTGTGTGTGTATAGGCACATGGCTTAGTAGTTAGGGAATTCAGCTGGTCATGAGTTCAATTCCTGGTGGCACATTGTGTTCTTGAGCAAGACACTATTTCATGTTTCTCCAGTCCACTCAGCTGGCAAAAATGAGTACTATCTGTATTTTAAAGGGCCAATCTTGTCACATTCTGTGTCACACTGTATCTCCCTGAGAAGGGTACATGTGTTTGTGGACTGCTCAGCCACTTGCACATTAATTTCACAAGCAAGCTGTTCTCTTGATTGGATCAACTGGATCGTTATCATAAACGACTGAGTGCCAGTACATATATATTTATATATATGTACTCACACACACATATACATACATATATACACACACACACACACACACACACACACACACATGCACATGTCTGTGTTTGTGCCTCTTTGTCTTGACATCACATGATAGTTATAAGTGAGTATCCCAGTTATACAAACAGTGATATTTATCTCCAGTCTTCTGTGAAAAACATATTCAGTCATTGGGAAATATTACCTTGCTTAGAAACAGGCATCATTCCATAAAAAATCAGCCTCAAGGAATTCTTTCTGACTCATGCAAGCATGGAAAATTGAACATTAAAATGATGATGATGTTAATTTGCATTGTTATGGATGTTTATATTTTAAGGATAATTTTTATAATTAAAACAAGTTTGTATGATTAGTTAGACTGTATACTTATTTGAAACTAAGAAGATACTGTATTTTCCGGCATACAAGTCGACATATATAGTGTAAACATTCAAACATTGTCACTATCTTTCCAAATTCTACTGCATTTTTCGCATAGATTTTTTGGTTCTTCAAAGTTGTCTTAGTGTATAAGTCATAAATCAACTGCCTTATTAGGCTGTAAATTTAGGTCTGAAAAATTCAACTTGTATGCTGGAAAATATATGAGTTCTGTTAAGAAAGAGCACATCATCAGTTTGGTTGAATTGTTTCTGTGAGAATGCTTTTCCATATTATTTCAGGACACTATGACAGATCTTTCTGTGTACAAGTCAAATCCCGAAGAACTTGTAAGCACTCTGATTTTGTTAATTCCCATTTTTTATATTTTTAGCTTAGGCATGGCTGTGTGGTTGAGTGGTTGAGAAGTTCACTTCCCAGCCACATGGTTTCAGGTTCAGTCCTACTGCATGATACCTTGGACAAGTGTCTTCTACTATAGTCTTAAGCTTATCAATGCCTTGTGAGAGGTTTAGGTTGGTAGAAGCAACTGAAAGAAACCCATCATGTGTGTTTGTGTTACCTTATAAGTTGTAAGTGAGCATCGGTGTTATACAAGCAGTGTCATTTATTTCAAACCGTTTGTGAAAATATGTTTAGCCAAGATGAAATATTACCTTGCAGAGAAACAGGTGAGAAAGAATTGGCGACAGGAAGGGCATCTGACCTTAGAAAACAAATTCCTCAACAAATTCCATCTGACTCATGCAAGCATGAGTCATGATTCATGCAAGATATTAAAATGATGATGATGATGACAATGTATACAAATGAATTGAGTATGTGGAGAAGACTTGGTTAAATGTTTGATACATTTAGTCATGGAATCTAGGTCATTGCCATACATAACTTCCAGCCAGCAGTTGAACTTGTACTTCTCTGATATGGCCTGCAGAACTCTAAAAAACAAGAGTAGCTGAGAACTAAGTCCTAATAGATATCTACCTGTGCTCTAAATTCCCTGCTGAATTCGTTGCTAACTCTTACCTTACTGATAACCTCTTTGTACGTGACTTATACTGCTTGTACAAGCCATTGGTGTATCTGCACTTACTTTTCTTAGCAACCACCAGACTACAAAGCATGTACCCTATCAAAATCCTTGTCTAGGTTTGTTCTTTACTGTGACCTTTTCCTGTAGTTGTTTTACCAGGAAAAGAGCTTTACTGGTATCCTGTCCTGGTACAACCTCCATCTACATCTCCTTTAACCCTTTAGCATTTAAACCGGCCATATCCAACAAAAATATTCTACTTGTTTTATGTTAAAACAGGCTAGATGTGGTTTCTCACACCTATCTTACAATATCATTCTAAAAAATTTACAGTTACATCATCAAAATCTCAAATCTACAAGATAATGCATGATTAATTCAAAACAATGTGAAGAAATAAGCATTACTTTTGACTGAATAATGTGAATGCTAAAGGGTTAACCCTTTAACATTTAAATCAATCATATCTGCTTTAAAATATTCTATCTGTTTTATGTTCACCTGCCAGATCTGGCCTCTCACACGTACCTTACAATGTCATTCTAAAAATAAACAATCACATGATCGAAATCTTTAAGTTATGAGAGAATACATGATTAATTCAAAACAATGTATGAATAAGCATTACAGTTGACGAATTAATTTGAATGCTCAAGGGTTTAAGCTAATTTTCATTCTATTAAGTTGTGCTGTAACCCTTCCTGTTAATTGCATAGCTTGGTCTATCATTCTGATGCCTCTTTAGTTAGTTCTTAATAGAACACCTTTGTGTGTGTATTAGTTAACAAGATTACTGCTTAGCTGGTCATTGTATTATTTGATTGACTAAGTGAATATTCTACTTCACTGGATATTATCAGCATCTCAGCAACCATCCCCAATGATCAGCTACTTTCTCTGACATATCTTTAAGCACCATTTCGACCATATATATATATATATATATATATATATATTGTTGTGTCTAGGGAGAGTCATTCTCTTTTAGTGCCTTATTATTTAACACAGTCACCGGTAAAGTTTCCACTCATTTACTTATTCATTTTTCCTAAAATTTTCATTGTGTCTTGCAACCTTTTCAATTTGCAAACCAAATCCAAAAACGAAGTCTATATATCAATTTAAATAATTGGTCCCTCTGTTGAGTCTTCTTTGTATTAGCCTCCCTTTCTCAAACATTCTCCTTTCCTATAATTTCTTTTTCTTCATCTTTTATGTATTTTAATTTTTTCCTTTTGTATTTTGCTGCCAGATGTATCGCAAGAAAATTCACCAGTCAAAACATTTACCATGTGTTAAATTTCAGAACGACAGGAAGAAAAATGGCAAAGGTTTATAACATTACCAATTCCACCTACACTTTGCTACTTCTCTTTTTTTATCCCATGTCACTCTCTCTCTTTCTCTCTCATTTTATATGTCCAATTATGTCAATCTGTCTCTCTTTGTAGGTCAGTCTACCTCTCTACCTACCTATCTATCTATTTACCTGTGCATATACTCATTTGTCTGTCTGTTTGTCTGTTCAACTGTGTCATATTTACTTTTGATGAATTGTCCTTGTTACATGTGTGTGTTGTGTGCACTTATGTATATACTTATATATATATCTATTTATATCTGTTTACCTGTCTGTCCATCTTTCCATCCACCTGCCCACCTATCCATGTCTATCCGTTATATTTACATTTGATTATTTTTCTATTTTTCCTTATATATGTGTATGTGTGTGTTGTTTGTGTGTCTGCGTGCATGTGTGTTTGTGTCTGTGTGTGTGCATGTGTGTTTGTGTCTCTGTGTGTACATATAGGAGGTCAGGTCTTCTACATATAGGAGGTCAGGTCTCACAGTTCTGCCAGCTGTAACATCACCTTGTTATTCCACTTATCACAAGTTGAGTGAACAATGATTTGATGTTGACATTCTTTGTTGACATTACAAATGCCCACTGGGCATTTTTGAAAACCTGTATAAAAAGAACATATCCTTTAGATAATGGTTATTGATGTGAAAAGCATCCGGCTGTAAAGTCCTGCCACAAATATGTCCCAGTCCAACCCATGCTAGCTGGAAAATTAGTTGGTGAATAAATGAATGTATGTGTGTGTGTGTGTATTGTTTAATGCACACTATATTAAAATAAGAGCTATTAATAGTTTCTTGCCATTATGATACATGGTTAGGCAGGTTTTTGTAACATGCTTTGTGTCTAAGCAAGCTCTAGGCTCAGAGCACATAGTTTGTTCTATGTCTGCAAGACAGCTACTCAATACAGAGAGAGTGATGTCCTCCAGTTCGCCAAAAAAAATTTGTCCATCTGCTTGCATTTGCTGCAAATTTCAGATCTGGAATTAAATAAGGTGCTGGAATTCTTGGATCTAAAAAGAATGTGCAGTCTTTTAGCTACACATTTCTTAGATCCATTTACATATGTCATAGAGTTCTCCACAACCTCCACTTGAGTGTATGTGGTGTGCATTTGGTCTTCAAACTTCATATGTGGCTGGCTAACTTAGTGGCTTTACTTTTGCTGATGTACCAGAAAGAAGACTGGTGGTTTGCATAATGTCTTTTAGAATTGCCTTCACATAAACTGATATAATTTGAAAAGACATTATGCAAGCAACAAGTCTTCTTTCTGGCACATTGACAAAAGTAAAGCCACTATGGTGGCTAGCTATTTATGGGGCTCTAGCTTTCTTTTTACGTTTGTCTTCTTATTCCACTTTTTACATCAAACTTTTCTTTTTTTTTTTCTTGTGGTTTCTCATGTACCAGTCTCCTGATTTTCAAACAGAATAAACCATGTGCACAGGGCCTAAAGATTGCTTGGAGACATGAGACACTATAAAATCCTGCCTAACCATGTGTCTTAATGGCAAGGAACTATTAGTAGCTCTTATTTTAATACAGTATACATTGAAGCATATTTATCTCAATGCATGGAGTACTTTTCTTTGTCAATCTTAGCTTAACTGAACAGTAAACTATACTATATGTGTGTATGTATATGATTTTTTCCAAAATTCCAAAGACTTTTTTTCTCAATATTCAATTCAGTACATTACTCCTAACACACACTCTCTCTCTCTCCCCCCTCCCTCCCTCCCTCCCGTTCTCCCCCTCCCTTTCTCCCCCCTCTCTCTCCCTCCCTTCCCCCCTCTCTCTCTATATATATAATCTATGAGTATATTTTTTTCTTTTCATTAGATGAAATCTCATTGAATCTTGCAAAGTTAAATAGCAGACAGTTGGCGATTATGAAAGAGGTCCTTTATGATCAAGACCAGGTATGTATATGAATTCTGCCATTTTCTCTTTGTTGCTAATTTCATAGTAGAATGTGTGTGTGTGTGTGCATATATCCATACATATAAATTTGACATGGGCGATTCTTTCTTATCTTGGGATTCACGGTCAAACGGCTGGGTAGAATTGCGCGATAAATTACACAGATGTGTAGAATGATCCGGTGGTGTTGCTCGGCTTTGTATTTTTTTCATAGCTCCCATGGTTACCGAGATAATCTACTATAATAATACTCTTGTGTTTCTGAATGAGAAAGGAAGGAGTGATGTCATACTTAGTTGTGGGATGATAAAAATTGTATGCTAAATAAAATAACTCAAACAGCGTTTCAACTCTGTATGAATATATGTGTAAAAGAGGGGTATGTGAATGTGTGTTTGTGTGTACATGTGCAATGGAAGTGGGATGGTTCATCTTTGTTTGCTTAGTATTTGGGTTTATTTTTTGATTTGGTTGAATCTTGGTTGTTTTTTGTTGGTCAGTTATTTTTAGCGTTTTGATAAAAAAAAGTCATTCTAAAATTGTTTTTTAACGTAAGCAAGCCCAAAGAAGTCGAATGCTTACACAGAGCAGGTTTTACAGCCACATCATCCAAACTGACCGGGTGAAACCGGGCTTAGCTGCTAGTATATATATATATATATGGGTGCAGGTGTGGCTGTGGGGTAAGAAGCTTGCTTCCTAACCACATGGTTTCAGGTTCAGTCCCACTGCATGGCACCTTAGGCAAGTGTCTTTTACTATAGCCTCGGGCCGACCAAAGCTTTGTGAGTGGATTTGGTAGATGGAAACTGAAAGAAGCCTGTTGTAGATATATGTGTGTTTGTGCTCCCCCCCCCCCCCCGCTACTCAACTGTTGTTGGTATGCTTACATCCCTGTAACTTAGCAGTTCGGCAAAAGATATAGAATAAGTACTGGACTTACAAAGACTAAGTCCTGGGATCGATTTCTTTTACTAAAATCCTGTTACGGTGGGGCTCCAGCATGGCCATAGTCAAATGACTGAAACAAGTAAAAGAATAAAGGAATATATATATGCATGCATGCATATTTATGCATATATATATATATATATATATATATATATATATATATACTAGCAGCTAAACCCGGTTTCACCCGGCCTGTTTGGATGATGTAGCTGTAATCGTTTTCGGTTAGACATAATCTATAACACCATTTCTCAACCTTATCATTTCGGGTCCCCTGTTTCGATTGGAGCCTCTAGCTGTATGAAGATTTCATCATCCCCCCTGTCAGAAAATGGCTTCAGGAGTTGTGAAGAAAGAATTTGTACGTAGTCTGTTACTGAGAGCTATTCTATTGGATGCCTGTATAATCATTAAAACATTTATTTAATTATGAACATAGAAAGAAATTATACATTAATCCCAATTTTTGTGAGCAGTTGTATCCGTAAAAATTTTATTTGCAGAGAGCAGAAATTGAGAGATATATGAAATGGACGTGCGTGTGTGTGTGTATGTGAGAGAGAAAGAGAGATAGAGTGAAGTTGTGTGTCATTGACTTACGTTGGCTGACACGGCAAGTACAAAGCTTTTGAGGCGGCAGATGACTGGGATGATTTGGAAGATGTGAAGAAATGGCGTTTTTTCAGTGGAGCACTTCTTTGTAGGCAACGTTTCTCGTTTTCCCTTCTGATGCACAAATGTATAGACTTTGTAGCCTGCCAACACGGAAGCATCCAACGTAATGTTGACCGTAGAACACTTGCTCTGTGAGATCTAAACCAACCATTTGCAATGATTGACCCTGTGCCTTATTTATTGCCATTGCAAAGGAGAGTTTGATAGGGAATTGAAGCTGCTTAAACTTGTAGATCGTATCGGAGAGAGGGAGGGACATTGGAGAAATAAGAACATCTTGACCAGCAGCCGTTCCATTCAAGATGGTTGCCTGTAGAACACGGGAGTATAAATTTTGATTATCATGTGCTTGCTGTTACACATTATTGGCGCATCCAAATTCTGCAGGAACATGACAGGTGCCCCTCCTCAGAACTTTCCAGGAAGTAATTCCTCCCCTTCTTCAGACCTTTCCAGGAAGTAATTCCTCATCTTCCTCCCCTTCATCGGAACTTTCCAGGAAATACTTCCTCCCCTTCCTTGGCACTTTCCAGGAAGTAACTCCTCCTCTTCCTCACCCTCCTTGGAACTTTCCAGGAAGTAATTCCATCTCATCCTCCCCTTCCTTGAAACTTTACAGTAAGTAATTCCTCCTCCTCCCTGGAACTTTCCGCAAAGTAATTCCTCGTCACTCTCCTTGGAACTTTCCAATAATTACCCCCTCCTCGGAACTTCCCAGGAAGTGATTCCTACCCTCCTCGCCTTCCTTGAACCTTTCCAGGAAGTAATTCCTCCCTATCCTCGGAATTTTCCAGAAAGTAATTCCTCCCCTTCATTGGAACTTTCCAGGAAGTAATTCTTCCCTACCCTCGGAGCTGCCCAGGAAGCAATTCGTCCCTCTCCTTCCCTTCCTTGAAATGTCCAAGTAATTCCTCGGAATATTCAAAGAAGTAATTCAACCCCCTCCTCTTCCTTGGAACTTTCCACGAAGTAATTGCTCTCCTCGGAACTTTCCAGGAAATAATTCCTCCCCTCCTCGAAATTATCCAGGAAGTAGCCCATCCTTGGAAGTTCAATCATTGGAACTTTCCAGGAAGTCCCATCCTCGGAATTTCCCAGGAAGTACTATCCATGATGACCTCGGAATTTCCCAGGAAGTACCGTCCTCGGAACTTCCCAGTGAGTCCAAACATCGGAACTTTCCATGAAGTACTATCATCGGACACCTTGGAACTTTACAGGAAGTAGTGCATCGTCGAAACTTTCATGGAATTACCATCATCTGAACTTTTCAGGAAGTAGTTCATCCTTGGAACTTTCCAGAGAGCCCCTACCCGGGAAGTCCCATCCTCGGAACTTTCCAGGAAGTAATTCCTCCTCCCATCGGAACTTTCCAGGAAGTAATTCCTCCTCCCATCGGAACTTTCCAGGAAGTAATTCCTCCTCCCATCAGAACTTTCCAGGAAATAATTCACCCCCTCTCCTCGAAACTTTTCAGGAATCAATTCCTCCTCATCCATGGAACTTTCCAAGAAGTATTTCCTCTTCTTGGAACTTTCCAGGAGTAATTCCTCCCCTCCTCCTCTTCCTTGGAAGTTTCCAGGAAGTAATTCGCCCCCTCCCCTCGAAACTTTCCAGGAAGTAATTCCTCTCCATCCTCCCCTTCCCTGAAACTTTCCAGGAAGTAATTTGCCCCTTCCTCATTTGAGCAGACAAGTGAGTTCTTACTATTGAAACTGACAGAAAACCATCAATTCATACTCTCTCTCTCTCTCTTGCTCGCATGCACACACACACACACACACACACACACACATACACTCATATATTTCAATGGATTCTCTGTCATTTCTTTGAATATGCAACATGTTTTCCGGTCAATTTGTCTGCCAACTTGTTTTTCCACAAATATGTCTTTTAAAACATGATTCCAACTAATGTACCAAGAACCATATAAACATATGTATGTATGTATATGTCTGTGTGTACATTTGTGTATATGTATACATGTTTGCTTGTGTGTGTTTGTGTGGAGGTTTGGTGATGCAAACAGGAAAAATAGAACTGAAAACAGAAGCAGATATATATTTTCATTAATATTTAGCAGAAGCAACAGAGTGAATCTAGAGCTGAGAAGTCTATGCATTATATTTGTGTATTTATATACCCACATACACATACTCAGCAAAGATATGTTTTAAAGTGATCTTTGTTACATGTGTTCTTTTATTTTTCTTTTAGATTAAAACAGTTCTAGAATATTCAGATAGAATGATGGACAGAGTTGCAGATCTGTGTGGTGATCATCCAAAGGTCTGGATTTTGTTTATCTTGCTTTATTATTCATCTTGGTAGTTTTGATCCATATATAATGTCACATCTGAGTAACTTGAATGATGAAGTAATATAGTTTTATTGTATTTAGTTCATTGCATCATTACACAGACTATTAATCCTGCTTGTGTTCACCCCTTTAGCATCTAAACCGCTCATATCTGACCTAAATATTCTACCTGTTTAATGTTAACTGACCAGATCCAACCTCTCACACCTGCCCTACAGTGTCATTCTAAAAAAATATATGAATACACAATCGAAATCTTAAAGTTACAAGTTAATGCGTGGTTTATTCAAAACAATGTGAATAAATAAGCAATGCATTTGGCACAGAATCTAGTAAATGTTGTTATGTTGTCTTGTGGGAGAGTAGGGTCAGTTGGGCACCATTTTAGCACAGCTGTTTTGGTGCTGCTTATTTGGCATCACTGATTCAATGCTGACTTATTTGACATCAGACATTCTAATGTTTCTCTTCTCTCTCCTGCTCTCTCTTTCTCCCTCCCTCTCTCTCTCCTTCCCACTCTCTCTCTCGGTATATGTATAAGTATACATATATTTTTGCACATGCATATGTGTTTGGCTTCAGTGTCAAAGCTATACTGTCGCCAAAACAGGCTGAATGCCCACTCCAAACAGCTGCGCCCATTCGTCTCATTGTAATCTTGTGATACATAAACTAGTACATTCTATCCGGAGACATTGTTGACTCCCATTTGTTTCATGCCAGGAAACTGCAGCTATGTATGGATTCTCAGCAGTCCACTGGGTGGTTCTGGAAAGAAACAAAACTAAATCTAACACTGTAAACCTCGTAACAGTTTTGGCTTGATGTGTTTGTTTATTTGATTTTTTTTTTTCTTTGTTTAACCCTTGCAGAGGTACCAAGCATTTCCCTCTGTTACTGTTGCACCCAATTCTGAACCAGGTGCAATCCATAAAATGTGAGTAGCAAAAAAAATTTATTGCTGTTTTTCTGTCGCCATCACCACCACTATCATTGCTATGATCAATGCTATTATCATCCTCATTATTGTTATCATTTGCTTCATTAGAATTGCCATCATTGTTATTATTTTATCAGTGTTGTTATTGCTGTCATCATCATTATAAATGTCATTATCGATCATTGTTATCATCATCATCGTTTTCATAATCATCATCGTCATTTTCATCATCACCATCATCATCATCATCGTTTTCATCATCATCATCATTTTCATCATCACCATCATCATTGTCATCATCGTTTTCATCATCATCACCATCATTGTCATCTTCATCATTTTCATCATCGTCGTTGTCATCATTTTCATCATCGTCGTTGTCGTCATTTTCATCATTGCCATCACCACTGTGATGTTTGTTTCCATATTGTTGTGTTATTGTTAACCTCCCTCCTGGAACCTTGTATTACTGTCATAAAGTTGCACTGCTTTTGTGGATTGATCCTCGTGATATGTATATCTGTCAGTGTAGGTACACATTGTGGGTCTTACAGAAAGGGCAAAGTGCCAGTTGTATATATGAGCCTGTGTAGTGCAAGAACAAGGATCTGTTGGTTTCTAGTTGGTTCAGTTTAGTCCAAATATCCCTAGTCAATGTCTATTCAGTATTTTACTGTGTGGCCAATGTGTACTGTATTTGTTGTAGTATAGATGTTCATTTCATAGTTCAATTGTGACTTCCATTGTGATTTTATGCCAACTGCACCAATTACCACAGGAATAATTGTTGTCTTTGTCTTCTGCAATTTCTACATCTGTCTTGCTAAATTCTGATATTTCTCATTTTTTTCTTTTCAATTTCTTTGTTATTCACTCTTTATTATTAACGGTTAATATTATTATTATAGTTCCCTGCCAAAAGAAGTCCCTGAGTTCCATAGCCATCTGGATACATTAAGCAGCAGTTTAATGGATGTGTCAGCCCTTAATGATGACTGTCATAAACAAGGTTGTAGATACTTCTGTTTAATCCCTTTTATTCATTCACGTAGATATAAATGTTACATCTGTTATATTTGTTAGAATTCCTGTTCTTACTAACACCTTTAAAACTAATACCCAGTTGAGCAAGCATTATCTACAAACAGGGAACATGCAGCTGTAGTACCATGATATCTTCTCGTTTACTCTGTGAAGAACATCACAATCCATTGATAAATCTATAAGAAGCACCATATTGGGAAAACTAACAATGTTATCAACTGAACAAAGTGGAAAGCTTTTCTGAAAAAGTATAACTGATATACTTGTAGCAAATAAAGTTGGCTTTAGGAGCTGTAAATATCCCTTCACAAACAAGGACTTCAGTATTCTGCATTCTTTACCCCCTTAATCAAGGGGGTCAATCAGTTATGTTTCTGTGGTTAAGAAGTTCACTTCCCAGCTATGTAGTTTTGGGTTCAATCTGATTGCATTGTGCTTTGGAATAATGTCTTCTACTATAGCTCTAAGCCAACCAAAGCACTGTGAGTGGATTTAGTAAACAGAAACTGAAAGAGACCCATCATGCATGTCTATATATATATATATATATATATATATATATATATATATATAGTTTTAGAGAAAAGAACCAAAGTTCATGAACTTATCCATGAAAATCCACAGTCACGTTTTTCTATATGTGACTGTGGATTTTCATGGATAAGTTCATGAACTTTGGTTCTTTTCTCTAAAACTATATATTTATATTTTATACTGTGGAACTTAATTTAATTTAATTTTTTTAATAAATTGAATTTAATTGAGTTTTTACCTGTAAATTTGGATTTTTATCCCTAATATTATCTGGTGTTGCCATCCGGTTTCACCAGTCCTCAGTCAAATCGTCCAACCCATGCTAGCATGGAAAGCGGACGTTAAACGATGATGATGATGATGATGATGATATATATATATATATATATATAGGGAGTGGAAGTTGTGTCCTCTTTTCTTCACATGGTACAATAGTTGCAAATTCATGTCACTGTCATGCAAGCAGTGTCCTTTGTTTATAGATTTCCATGAGAACATGTCCAGCCTTGGGGAAATATTACCTTGCTTGAAAACTGGTGAGAGTTGGCAACACGAAGGGTATCGACAATAGAAAATCTGTCCATGGAAAACAATATGTGTGTTAATAATGTCATTATAAGGTACAGCATATAACCATATATTTAGAATTTTGTGTTCAATTACACTCCAGTCTATAAATGTAGGAAATGTATTTGAGTTAATATATACACATAATCATATGATGCCGGTGTTCAAGCAATGAGAAACATTGAGTACCTATAATGATTAAATAACAAAAGGTAAAATGTGTGATAATTGGATTTATTACTCTTAGCAGTATTTCACCCATCACTATGTTCTGAGTTCAAATTCCACTGAGGTGGACTTTGCCTTTCATCCTTTCAGGATTGATGAATTAAGTACAAGTGAAACACTGGAGTCAATGCAATGAGTCAAGCAAAGCGACTCAATAGGACTCTGCTCTCAAATTTATGGCCCCCGCCTGTCTTGTTAATTTTGTTAGAAATCAGTATTTTAACTAATCTCTCTTTCTTTCTCCTCCTTGGCCTATGGACTGTGTTTCAAATGAGGATCAGAGTTGACCTCAGCATCAACTGAATCATTACCATCAGTCACATATACTAGTCACAGTGACATGGAACGGTTCCGGAAGCTGTTAGAAACAGAAGAGAAGAACCTTTTAGCAGCCCAGTATTCCTTACAAGACCAATCATCATCACAGATGAACAACATACTTAAACGTATTTATTAATTTTTACTAACACACACACACAAATTCATTTTTACTTATACACACACACACGCATTAATTTTTACTAACACACACAAACACACAAATTGTTTTATTCTTTTAGTTCCATGTTTGCATGCATGGTGTTTTTTTCTTTTTGTTTTTAGTTTTTTTCTCTCTGTGTGTGTTGGAGCAATGATTTCTTTTATATGGATGGTTGTCTTTCCTAATTCTAGCTCTTCTATCATCAAATAGCAGTTGAACCTGTTAGATAAAGTAAAGCAAACAGATACAAGATATATTATTAATGTAAATGCTAGCAGCCACCACATGCTACTTTTGCTACTACTACTGCTGCTGTTATTGGTGGTGGTGTTGGTGGCAACAGCAGCAGGTGGTGGGAGGATATTTAGTACATATGAGAAATGCTGATTTCTACACTTAGTCACTCAGGTAGTGCAAGGAGATGCTAAACCCAGTGATTGGCGCAATAGCATCAATCGTGAACTACTACAAGAGCAAATGAGATGCTCTAGAAAGAATTAAGTGCAGTGGCATTAAAATGATGAACCAGTTACATGAAAATGGCAGAGAAAGCTATAGCTAGGCTGATCAAGGAGAGAACTATCTTAGGTGAGATAGACTTTGGATGAGGTTGTACCAGGATGCAGAACTACCAATACTATCTTCTTGGAGAGCTTGCTACAAGAGAAGTGCTTAGCCAAGAACACTCTATTATACTTAACGTTTGTTGACTGGCTTGGAGAATATCTTTGAGTGGGTACCACAACCTGTAGTCTGATAGTTGCTAAGATAACCAGGTGTGGATGAATGGCTTGTGTGAGCTATGTTAGTCATGAATATGAGACTTAGCAATGTGGCACTTAGCAACAAGCTCTTTGAAAACTTTAATATTCAGGTTGGTGTTTAATTAAGTTCACTTCTCAGTCTCTTCCTCCTGTTTACCATTGTAACAGAAGAGTTCAAAACTGGCTGTCCTTGGCAATTCCTGTATGCCAGTGATTTAGTTATCATAAGTAAATCAGTTGGTGATTTGGAGAAAAAGTTCCTAATCTAGAAGCAGGATGTAGATTCACAACCCTAAAGATCAGTTTATCAAGAAAGAAGAAAAGAATCCATTATTACTAAGTGTGAAGTGGCCATGTTTGATATATGAAAAAGAGAATTGGCAGGAACTGCATTCTGTGTATCCAATGCAACAATGGATATACAAAAGGTACAGTGGAATCTCAGACAAGCTGACTGAGAAGTAGGATTTCATCTGTAATAAAGTACATGAGCATGTTAGCTGTAAAAGCAATCAAGAAATGAAGTCTTTCAATAGCCTAGGAGGTTTGTTAGAAGTAGTTGGTAAATCCTATTACATAGGTAACCTATTCAGAAGTGGAGGTGATTGTAGCTAAAAACATAGTTGTTAAGTGAAAGGATGGGGTGGGAAAGCTATCAAAGTTATTACTGCTAGCCTTTGTTTTCTTATTGTTGTTGGCATAGGCATGATTGTGTGGTTAGCTTCACTTTCATGTGGTCTCAGGTTGATTGTACTGTGTTGTACTTTGGATAGGTGTTTTCTGTTATAACCTTCAGTTGGCTGATGTCTTATGAATAAAATTTGGAAGATGGAAACTGTACAGAAGTCCATGGCTATGTGGTTTTGAACACACACACATGCATACACACATAAATATATAAATGTATGTGTGTGTTTGCCTCTATGTGTTTTTTCATTGCTTGGGTTGCAGTAAAGTTTGTTATGTTCCACATAACCAATACATCTCAGAGTTCATTGATTCAGTATGTAAGACCACTGGAACACCTAACATAAGAACATGTAACAGTTGGCATTGGCATCGAGGAGAACATCCAGCCACAGAATACTACCTCAAGAAGTCTTGTCCAACCCATGCCAGCATGAAAAAAGTGGACATAAAAATGATTGTTGATAATAAAAGAAAAGCAAGATATGATCAGCATCAACCACATCAGGTGGACCAGCCTAATCCTTATGCACATTGAATAATGATTGCTAGGAAGCTACAATTGTTGGGGTTATTGTTGTAGTTATCTTCTGTCAGCAACTGAAGTTTCAGTTTTATGAAGTGAAAGCCCATTTCATTTCATTTGTATTTATACTCTGTAGAAAACTAAAACCATCAAAACTTCCTAATGTTCCACCATCATCACTAACAATCTGATGTTTCTTAATGTTTTCTTAATGATTAATCTGTATTGATCTCATTCATATTACTTCAAATCAGTTTATTTACAGGACTAAGCCACTTGCCAAACTGGTTTGCAACCTTGCTAAATTAGCTGATGCTGTTTGCTGTTTTTAACCCCAGGTTGACCCTGAACTTGCAAACCTATGACTAGAGTTGTTCCAGCCATGAATATCTTGCATATATCTATATGTGGTGCACAAGAGAGACGACTGCGCTGGTATGGCCATGTGTTGCGAATGAATGAGGACAGCTTTGTGAAAAAGTGTCACACCTTAGCAGTTGAGGGAACCTGTGGAAGAGGTAGACCCAGGAAGACCTGGGATGAGGTGGTGAAGTACGACCTTCGAACATTGGGCCTTACCGAGGCAATGACTATTGACTGAGACCTTTGGAGATATGCTGTGCTTGAGAAGACCCAACAAGCCAAGTGAGACCATAGCCCATGGCCTATTCCAGTGGGTGTAACCAGCCCACTTATGAGTACCCCTCATTCATTGGACAATAGACTTTGCTTGCGAAGACCTATTGAGGTCTTCAATCAAAATCAAAATCGCTGATGTGGTCAATGACAGTACTGCCTGATTGGCACTCGTGCCAGTGGAACGTTAAAAGCCCATCCAAGTGTGGGGTGCAACCAGCCCACTTATGAGTACCCCTCAGAGAGAGAAGATAGAAACCTTTATTTAATAACTGGGTTTCTTATGACCACTGGTCTATTGTCTCTACATTCTTTTATTCTTTTGACTTGTCTCAGTCGTTGGACAGTGGCCATTCTGGAGTATCACCTTCAGAAGTTTAGCTGATTAAGATGCCACCATTAGTTATTTTTTATTAGCTATTTAAGGTATTGAAGCTTATTGCCTTGATATTTGCTTTATGAAGCCATCATGTCTATACCGTTTAATGATTGTTTGTATTACTGGTCTATTGTCTAAGGGCAGTAGTTAGAAGAGCGGTTAGATGAAGTTTTCAGTATCTAAACCAACTCAGGAAAAGACAAATATGCTTTTATTTTCTTTCTTTCTTTTTTCTTTTTTTTCCTTTTTTTACTGGTTTCAGTCATCAGAATTTGGCTTTGGTCAATCATATTGCAACCCACATATGCTCATTCTTGCTTGTGTGCATGCATGGGAACACACACACACACACACACACACAGTGGACTTTTATACAGTTTCTGTCTCCCATTATTTCAATCAAATGGTGACCCAAGGCTGTAGTTGAAGACACCTCTACACTGTTTCATGCTCAATCCCACATGGTTGTGAATCAAAGACAGTCAAAATTCTGTGTCAGCAGCAGCTATGGTCAATGTCTAGGTTGAAGGAAATAGTTCAAAAATCAGACAAACATTGCCCCACCTGTTGGTTATGACTACAAGTATTCTAGTTGATTTGATCAACAGAACAACCTGCTCATGAAGTTAATCTGCAAGTAACTGAGCACTCCACAGACATGCATACTCTTAACATAGTTCTAAGGGAGATTCGGCATGACACTGACTGTGACAAAGCTGGCCCTTTGAATCACAGGTACAACTCATCTTTGCTAGCTGAGTGGACTGGAGAAACATGAAATAAAGTGTCTTGCTCCAGTATACAACACACCACCGGGAATTGAACTCCTGAACCAAATATCCTTAACCACTAAGCCACATGCCTTCACATGATTTGATGACATTTAGCCGAAATGCAAGGCAGGAGAATTTAAACAGGGACTTCATGATTGCAAAGTGACCTTTTTTACCATTTGTTCAGCCATACTGCACCTACATATATATATATATATATATATATATATATATATATATATATATATATATATATATATACACATTAGTTCTCTAACATAATGCAATAAAATGTTCCTTTGATGATCCATTGTGGTTAAACATCCAGTTGCACTTGGAACATCCAATGCAAAGTTCCAAACAGCCAAAATGAGGAAATGTACATAGAAACTAATAGTAATATAGACTTGTGTTTATCATAACTTACACTAACCACTAAGTGATGCACCTTCAACAAGCATTAAAGCAATGTTATAGCCTTGGTAAAATAAACATTATTTTGTGCACAGGCATGGCTGTGTAATTAAGAAGTTCACTTTGCAATCATGTAGTTTCATGTTCAGTCCCACTGCACAGCACTTTGGGGAAATATCTTCTACTATAGCTCTAAGCCATCCAGTACCTTGTTAGTGAGTTTGGCAGACAGAAACTGTGTGGAAGCCTATTGTGTGTGTGTGTGTATAATGTGTCTGTGCTTGTCCCCATCCTTCAAGGTGGTGCCTTAGCATGGCCATAGTCCAGTGACTGAAACAAGCAAAAGATAAAATATTATAATTATCTTAATTTTTATATTTATTTTTATTGTTTTTCCATTTTCCAGAAAATCCCCCAGATGTTCCGGGTGCTTTCACCCCAGTTCAGAACAACAGGGGTCCTAACACAGCTGTTAATGACACAACAAAAGTGAACAAGGTTCGCAGGGTTTTGCATGCAGATATTTCTGATGAGGAGCCCACTTCTGACAGAAATGGAGAAATATCACACTCAGAGTCTGGATTCACCCTCAAAGATCTGAAAAAGGTTAATTATTTTTGTTGAAGGTTCTTTTATTCCTTTCTTGGTTCCTTGATTGCTTAACTGTGAGGACACATGATCTAGTGGTTAGGGTGCTGCACTCATGATCTCAAGATCGTGGTTTCACTTCCTAGATCAGGTGGTGCATTGTGTTCTTGAGCAAAACACTTCTTCTCATGTTGCTCTGCTATCACTTCAACACCTGACATGTGGTACACCCTGCACTTGTTCAGGCAACGTTGAATTGATGGAGGGAGTGAGCTAATGTATGGCCTATACATTTGATCCTTATTAACCAATGGTTCCCAAAGTGGGCGGTATTGCCCCCACCACCACCACCACCACAGGAAAGCTCCAAGAGGGCATTGAAGAAAAGTGGGGCGATAATGGGGTAGTGATTCATGTAAAAAGTAGGGTGATGATGGGGTAGCAATTCATATAAAAACAACAAAATAATGGGTTCATTACTCTTTTACTTGTTTCAGTTATTTGACTGTGACCATGCTGGAGCACGGCCTTTAGTTGGGCAAATTGACCACAGAACTTATTCTTTGTAAGCCTAGTACTTATTGTATCAGTCTCTTTTGCCAAACTGCTAAGTTACGGGGACGTAAACACACCACCATCGGTTGTCAAGCGATGTTGGGGAGACAAACACAGACACACAAACACACACACACACACACATATATATATATATATATATACGACGGGTTTCTTTCAGTTTCCGTCTACCAAATCAACTCACAAGGCTTTGGTCGGCCCAAGGCTATAGTAGAAGACACTTGCCCAAGGTGCCACATAGTGGGATTGAACCCGTAACCATGTGGTTGGTAAGCAAGCTACTTACCACACAGCCACTCCTACGCCTCCATTAGGTTAAGTTTTATTTGTGAAATACAGTTGCTTTGAAATTGCTTCAGAAAGAGGTCTGTATTTGTGATGGTTAGTTGGGGTAGGGAAAGCGAGGAATCTGGCTTGGTATCAAGTGGGTGGTAGTCTGAAAAAGTTTGGGAATCACTGCTATAAGCAAATACTTTGTGCAAGTCGTTTGGCGATGCTGAACACTCATATGTCATCTTCGACAGGAGAGTCTGTCAATTGCTTAAGGTGTCAGATGTATATATTGCTGGTGTTGTTTATGTCGATGCAGGTATTGGTGTGCAGTTAAAAATGTTGGTTTGCAACCACATAGTTTCAGGTTCAGACCCACTGTTAGACACTTTGGGCAAGTGTCTTCTACAATAGCCCCAGGCTGACCAAAGCCTTGTGAGTGGATTTGGGAGTTGGAGACTGAAAGAAGCCCATGCATGTGCATGTATTTGTGTGCTTGTGTCTCCTTATCTTGACAACAGGGGATAGTTGTAAATAAGCATCACCATCATACAAGCAGAGCCCCTCATTTCCAGTCTTCTGTCAAAACATGCCCACTCATGGGAAAATAAAATATTACCTTGCTTGGAAACAGGTGAGAGTTTGCAACAGGCAATGCATCTGGTTGAAGAAAAACTGACCCATGCAAGCATAGAAAAATAAATATTAAATCAATGATATATGTATTCATTCAATCATTCTTCCATTGATTTTCACTGCTCACAATTTCTGAGAGTTCTGCGGGAGTAGAATCATCAGGCACCTCCTCCATACAGAGTTCTCCGAATCAACCATCTTCAGACATTCCCGCTGGATTCCCAAGTGTGACCAACTAAGACTGTGGATATTATCCAACCAATTCACTTGTTTTCCTTGTAGGTCTCCTAACAGTTGGCTCAGCATGAAGTGCATATATTTTGTGATCCCTTCTTTTGGCATTCTAATCACATATATAAAATGTTGTTTTTGTTTTTTAGGTGCTGGAAGAAATGCAGCGAGAAATGGTTATTTATGAAGAAAACACTGGTAAGGTACCAGCTGAGAAGCAACAAAAGGAGACATTTTCAGGCTACACAATGTCTCTTTGTCAGACAGTTATTAAGTTGTGTCGATACCTGAGAGAAGTAAGTGATTCTATTATCAGTATCTAAATCGTGTGTGTGTGTGTGTATTCTTTTATTCTTTTACTTGTTTCAGTCAGACTGTAGCCATACTGGGGCACCGCCTTGAAGAATTTTAGTTGTATGAATCAGCCCCAGTACTTTTATTTCTTTAAGCCTGGTATTTATTCTATCAGTCTCTTTGCCAAACTGTTGAGTTACAGGGATGTAAACACACCAACATCGGTTGTCAGGCATTGGTGGGGGACAAACACAGATGCACACACACACACACGTTCAATGGGCTTCTTTCAGTTTCTGTCTACCAAACCCACTCACAAGGCTTTGGTCGGCATGAGGCTATAGTAGAAGACACTTACCCAAGGTGCCACGCAAGCTTTTTACCATGCACTCACTGCTGTGCCTATATATATATATATATCGTCATCATTATCATTTAGCGTCCGTTGTCCATGCTGGCATGGGTTGGACGGTTTGACTGGGGCTGGCAAGCTGGAAGGCTGCACCAGACTCCAGTCTGGTTTGGCATGGTTTCTAACGCCAACCACTCCAAGAGTGTAATGTGTATATTATATATATATATATGTACTCATTGTCATAATTGACAATAAGCCTTACTTTTTTAGTGAAACTAGGCGGAAAAATATTGTGTAAAAGATATTGTGAAAGATATTGTGTAAAAGCCCATCAGATGGATTGTACTTGTAATTCAAAGGTCCATCTTTGTCACATTGTGTCATGCTAATTCTAACTGATAATTACATTAAAGGTGCACAAGCCTGTGGAATACTCAGCCACTTACATCCTATTTCAATGAACTTGGTCATT